>NW_024080718.1:236289-340120 GCF_003009895.1 Hyaena hyaena | reverse complement strand
TGCACCTGCCATGTCCTCCCTCAGCACCTTGCACCTGCCATGTCCTCCCTCAGCACCTTGCACCTGCCATGTCCTCCCTCAGCACCTTGCACCTGCCATGACCTGCCATATCCTCCCTCTAACCTGTTTGTGCCTTCCATGTCCTCCCCCAGCACCCTGAACTAACATTCTGACTCATCCTCCAAGGCAAGCTCAGCCCTCACCTACTGCTGTGTGTTCCCTGGTTCCCAGCCATGGCCATCTTTTTCCCCCAACTGCCAGGACCTTCTTACTGATAGCACCTTCCTACTCTGCCATGTGTCATAGGTATCTGTGTACCCTACAGGCTCATGGACCTAATTTTAGCTAGGGCACCAACAGTGTCTTAGGCACTTTCAGATTCTTAATATTGCCTTTATACAGTGGGAGTAAAACAGGCAGTTGGTGAGAAACAAATGAAGGGCAGAAAGCCACTTTATAGTCAGCTTGTCCATCCATTTATTCACTTAACAGATATTTACTAAATACCTAGTATGCCGACATTATTCTTTTCTGTCTCCAGCATCCAAAATAGCACTGCAAATAAAATTCCTGGGATTAGACTCATGAGATGACAAATAGCTCTAAATCACTATGAAATACAGTGAGCATTTGGGGTTCATAGCCCCTGAGAAAAAGACAGGTGTGGTGGTTGGGGTGAGAGGAAATGAAAAGCAGTATGGTAGTGACAATATTCCCTAATTCCATACAGAGCCTGCTAGTTTACTAAATCCATCAATTACACGAAAAACTACATTTCTGAAGTTTCCTTAATTGTCGACATCCCAAGATAAAGGTCTCTTTTCTACAATCGATACACAAGAAGGCTCTCCTTGTAACGGAGTGCCAGACGAACAAAACCACCAAGGTGGGGCCAAAGCTTTGGAAGCCCATTCCTGTTGTTTCCAGCAAGTTCTTGAGTTCATTGGGAGTGAAGGACCCCCAGGCCACCCTGTGCAGAGCCCCAGCGGCTGTGCTGCAAGGAATCTGGCCCTTACAGGGGCTACACAGCCTCAGCTGAGGTTATGGCCTCAGCCAAGCTGTGTCTCTGAGGGCTTATTTTAGAAAGGGGCAGTGGGCAGGAAGTACCTTTAAGAGAGAACGCACGCATTAACACTGCATGCCAGGATCCTTCCACCTGCAACCCCAAGCCCTCTTGCTCTTTAGAATACTGGGCCAACCTGGGGCTGAAGAGTCTCTGGAGCCAGGCCCCAGTGGATCTGAGCTCCTATGCTATCACTTACTAGCCAGCAAGTTTCTCCACTTTCTTGGGCTCTAGTTCCCCTGAGGCCTAGTTCCCCTGAGGTAATGGGGATTAAATGATAGAATGCAGGGAAACACATAGCAGGGTGGACAATTTTTTGTTTTGTTTTGCTTTTTTTTTTTTTAATACTTATTTATTTTGGGGGGAGAACACAAGAGGGGGAGGGTCAGAGACAGGGAGATAGGCTGACAGTGGCAAGCCGGATGTGGGGTCAAATTCACGAACCGTGAGATCATGACCTGAGCTAAAGTCAGACGCTCAACCAACTGAGCCACCCAGGTGCCCCAGAGTTGACAGTTTTCATTCTTTTTTTTTTTTTAATGTTTTATTTATTTCTAGGAGAGAGAGAGAGAGAGACAGCGTGAGCAGGGGAGGGTCAGAGAGAGAGGGAATCACAGACTCTGAAACAGGCTCCAGGCTCTGAGCTGGCAGTCAACACAGAGCCCGACACGGGGCTCGAACCCACGAACCATGAGATCATGACCTAAGTGAAAGTCGGACGCTTAACCGACTAACCCACTCAGAAGCCCCGACAGTTTTCATTCTTGACAGTTTCTACAGTCTGACGTGGAAGTGAGTGTGCAGGCTCTGGGGCCAGATTACCTTGCTGCATATGCAGGCTCTAGGCAAAGAGATACAGGCCACTGCCTCCAAAAGGCAAAGCAGACCAGATGGATGCCTTTCCTGGTATTTCATATGGAGACCTAGCTAATTAAGACCTCTTAAAAACTAATATACCAGCAAGGAATGCCTAGGAGTTGCCTGCATAGACACTCACATCTTCATAACACTCATGATGTGAATTCATACTTTGAAAAGGCTTCTAGCCTTCCTGTCATGTACATTCCATAATTAGCACCCTTTCAATGTATGCTGACAGCTGCTATAAAATTGAGTGGATATTAGCCCAGGTTTTAGGAAGCAAAGTATATTGATCTGCATTTATTCATCCTCTGAACGGCTACCGAGTATCGTAAGCCAGGCACTGTGCTAGGCTTTCAGACCAGAGATGACACACACAATCCCTACTCAGTGGGAAGAGAAAAAAGTAAGGCTACTCTTACAGTAAGTGAAACAGAAGGTGGGGAAGACAAAGCTGTGACTTCAGAGTAGGCGAATGGGCAGTAGGTGGAGAAGATTCCTAGGCTTCTTTTGTCCATTTCCATACATATCCCTAAGAAATGTTTATTTTTCTACTTTTGTACAATGTGCAGCAAATAAACAGTAAGGAATAGGAAAGAGAAAATAGGAGCCAACTCCTCTGGAGATTGAGAGTACAGAGGGATATGTTAAACAACAGAGGGAGCTGAGATCAGCAAAATGCAGACTCTGGAAAACCCTAAAGGATTAAAAATCCAGCATAACAAAAACATTTCAAGGACAAAAAAGAGAAAGATGGGGTCTCTATCCTCTACAGGGACAGCCTTGAGGGTAAAGGTGATTTAAAGCTCTACCAGTTGCAATGCGGAGATCTTACTTGAGCCCTGATGTAAACAAACTTTTTAAAATATAGATTTCTATGACAACTGGACATCAGAACATTGACTGCATATCTGTTGCTATTAAAGAATTTCAGTTTGTTCTCTATATTTAAGAGTCTCTTATGTTTTGTCCCCCTCCTTGTTTTTATATTATGTTTGCTTCCCTTCCCTTAGGTTCATCTGTTCTGTATCTTAAATTCCACACATGAGTGAAATCTCTCTCTAATTTTGCTTGGCATTATACTCTCTAGTTCCATCCATGTTGTTCAGAATGGCAAGATTCTATTCTTTTTGATTGCCAAGTAATATTCCATTGTGGATATAATATATCATATATATGTATGTGTGTGTGTGTTATACATATATGAGATATATATTATCACATCTTCTTCATCCATTTATCAGTTGATGGACATTTGGGCTTTTTCCATACTTTGGCTATTATCCATAGCGCTGCTATAAACACAGGGGTGCGTGTGACCCTTTGAATCAGCACTCCTGTATTCTTTGGATAAATACCTAGTAGTGCAATTGCTAGATCATAGAATAGTTCTATTTTTCATTTTTTGAGAAACCTTCACACTATTTTTTAGAGTGGCTGCACCAGTTTGCATTCCCACCTAGGCTTCTTTCTAATCGGCTTACATTTAAGTCTGAGAACTAGTATAAGGAGAAAAGCAGAGGGTGGTGTACATATTTATATCAAGAACATAAAGATGGGGGTGCCTGGGTGATTCCATCGGTAGAGCATGTGACTCAATTTAAGGATTATGAGTTTCAGCCCCACTTTGGGCATATAGTTTACTTTAAAAAAAAAAAAAAGAATGTAAAGATAGTTGAAGCCAAACCCTTTATTTAATGCTACTCAGTCAATACCTACAATGGATCTCTCAGTTCCCACTCTCAACCTCTACCTTTCACTTAAGGCCTATGAGTGACACTTGTCACTTTGTTTTAAAATTTATTTATTCTGAAAGACAAAGAGTGGGGGAGGGGCAGAGAGAGAGAAGAAGAAGGAGGGAGGGGAGAGAGAGAGAGAATCCTAAGCAGGTTTTGCACTGTCAGCATGGAGCCCAATGTGGGGCTTGAACTCAGAAACCATGAAATCATGACCTGAGCCAAAATCAAGAGTCAGACACTGAACTGACTGAGCCTTTTGTCACTGTTTTCTTCTTCTTTTCTTAATGTTTATTTTTGAGAGAGACAGAGAGAGAGAGAGAGAGAGAGAGACAGAGTGTGAGCGGGGGAGGGACAGAGAGAGAGGCAGACACAGAATCTGAAGCAGGCTCCACGCTCTGTGCTGACAGCTCAGAACCAGACACGGGGCTTGAACCCATGAACTGTGAGATCATGATCTGAGCTGAAGTTGGCCGCTTAACTGACTGAACCACCCAGGGACCCCAGTGTTCTTTGTTGTTGTTGTTGCTATTTTATTTTTTTGAAATTCTTATTCATGGCATTAGGGCTAGAAAAGTTGCTGACCTCTGAAGTACTGAGTAATCTGTAGGACAGTCATGATGATGAACTCTTATAAATCCATCTCCTCTTCCTAAACTGATATGGTTCTCCATAGGTCCATGAAAGCAGAATTTACAAAATTCAATTATATTTGCAAAATAACACAGGGAGAACTCACTTTGAGACAGAGTATACTGGTGGTCAGAGCTGAGACTCAGAACAAACTGACCTGGGTTTGAATCCTGCTTCTACACTTACTTACTATGTGATCTTGGGCAAGTAACTTAACCTTTCTGTGCCTCAATTTCCTCACTGTAAAACCAGCATAACACTCTTACTCACTGCACTCATAGGGAAGTTGGAAGTATTACACATGTTTATATGTGTAAAGAGCACAAAAATCATGACTTATAATAAGTGCACAGTAAGTATCAGTTACTGATGATTGAAAAAAATTATCACTGGTTAATTTTTCTTAAATTTATTTTTGAGGGAGGAGAGGGAGAGAAAGAGAAGGAGACACAGAATCAGAAGGAGGCTCCAGGCTCTGAGCTGTCAGCACAGAGCCCAATGAGGGGCTCCAACCCATTAACTGTGAGATCATGACCTGAGCCGAAGTAGAATGCTTAATTGACTGAGCCACCCAGGCACCCCATCACAGAATATTTTAAAAACAGATAATTATTTCTCCAGACTGGAAAGATCATTTCTGATAGAGGTAAAAAGAAGGAAATTGATGATATTTCCATTTATGTATATGTTAAGAATATGAGCAAAGCTTTAGAATGAGCAAATAATCAAGATCAACAATTGAATAGATGTTGAATAGATGAATGAGACGCTGTCTTTTTTTTTTTTTTTTTTTTTTTTTTTGAGAGAGGGAGAGAGAGTGGTCAAATGTGATGTTGCAGGGGCGGGAGGGGGTGGCGGGAGAGGAAGAGAATCTTAAGCAGTCTCCACACTCAGTGCCCCATGCAAGTCTCGATTGCACGACCAGGAGATCATGACCTAAGATGAAATTAAGAGTTGGACAATTAACTGACTGAGCCACCCAGGCGCCCCAAGATGCTGTTTTTATAGCTAGTTTATCAAGGAAAACTTGGGTATGCTGTGGCTCCACTGAAATAAAATCAGTAAACCAGTCTGAATTTATCATCAAATTATATTTGTAATCCAAACAAATGCTTTGAATAAAAGGCATTGTCTGGGACTCTGGACCCTTCTGGCTAAGGACTGCCAACCAACAAAAAGAAAGGGTAACAGAAATGCAGAGAATAAACAAAACAAAACAAAACACAGAGAATACATATATGCAAAGGAAGGAAATATGGCTAATGAAAATGTTTAAAAAATAATTCTATTACCTTCAGTGAATGCTAAAGATTTTGTTTCAGGAGTAATTATAAAGAGCATTATTTCAATAAAGAGCTTAGGTCTATGAAATCCAAAAAACCTGGATTTTGGTCTTAGCTTTGCTACAAAACAACTTTATGCCTCAGCCGTTCTGGCCCTCGGTGCAAGTCTCATCTATTAGGGATGACAACATGAGGTCTCCCTTCATAACTAAAATTAGGGACAATCAAACTGTACCTCTCCAACACCTTGATAAGTGTGAAATGAGGGAAAAAGCGCACACTGGAGTCCAAATCATAGTAGGAAAAACTGACTATGTAACTTTAAGTCTTCTTTCCAAAAGGATTTTAATATTATCTCCCTAAAAGGAGAGAATCTGATGAAGGTCAGAGGAATGATACAGGATGGCATTTAGCAGTCTATATGAAAACAGAATCCGTATTGTCATTCATGTTTTTGTTTTCTGGTGGAAACTGTTTTCCTCTCTAGCTTCAAGAGCCCCTGTTAGGGGAAGGGCACTCATGTCTTAGATATGCAAGGGTGTGAGCCCTTAGTCCGCCATGCCTGACCACTGTGACCTGGTGGCAAGCCTACTCATCTCTGCTGGACTACAGCTTTCTCACCTTTTAAAAAGGGGGTAACGGGACTACACGATCCCCAGGCCTTCTCCAACTCTAAAATTCTGTGAGTCCGTGATTTCAGGTATTAACCTTTTGACAACTAAATATCATAAGAATTTATGATTTGAGTGTGTGTGTATATATATAAAATACTTCTCAGCAACTGAAGGGATTAATATTTTTCAATGTCCAGGTAAAAGGCAGATACATTTTAACTAAAAGGAAAAGCCACTATAACAAAAAATTATACTAATTATCTCCTTCTGCTTCTGTTGATTTGACGCGAGTAGTACACCATGCTACACTGAGAATCTAAGATTCCTCCTGTGTTCTGAGGACATAAGTCATCTGCTTTGTTGCACAGAAAATATCTAGAAATGAACAATGCCCACACAGTCTGTCTAATACATCATTATATTGATGAAACTTATACCAGGATATCTATCACTCTAGTGACTTTAATTAGCTCCCAAGCTGATTCGTGATCAATCATCAAGTGCTCATCAAGGAGCAAAACCTGAGAATCTTTGATAGGTGCAGGGGTGACACACAGATTTGCCACATGCTTTTATTTTTTATTATAATTTTTAAGTTAAAGCAGAGCATTAGTCATCTTTTTCAAAATGCTAAATTTAACAGTAATTTTAAAGTGGCAATATAAATGGTAATTAATTTCACAAGATTTTGCTACTTTGATAAAAATTTTTAATAAAAAATGACAAATTTATCCTAAAGAAAATAATGTTATGCCTTATTAAAAAGAAAATGTTTCTATTTGTAACACAAGTGACCTGTATTTATTAATCTTAATCTCTCCTAGCTTTGCTGCGGCAGTCACTAGAGGCAGTTTCTAATTTAGGCCTTTGCGTCATCGACAGGGGTTATTGGTTTTGTTTATGAACTCTTGACAAACATTCATATTCAGCAAACATTTGAGCCCCCTACTATGTACCACAAATAGGCCTTGTCTTATTTGATGCCCTTACATTCTATTACTAGAAATCCAATTACATTTTATTCTTTATTGATTGATACCAGTTCATTACTGCCTAAGAGTAATTTTTCATGAGAGCAATTAACGTGGTGTATGTAATATCAGCCCACTTCACAGTTATCAGAGATTTCTAACATGAAATAAATGTCATTTTATTTAAGAAATTCTGATTTGACTAAGGGTATTTTCCTTTCTTATCTGTCAATTACTTCATGTGTATGTAGTGGGGTAAACGGAGTGTGGTAAGGGCAGAGGATTTTATAAGAAGTCCAACTTACTGTTCCCTTTATTTTTACATCAGTGATTGCCAATACTCTGGTAACATTCAAGTGCATGGAGTTTCCTGCACAGGTAATGTGGTTTCACACATCTGTGCTTTACTCACGTGCTAATCACTTTTTGGAACACCCTTCCCATCCTTCCTTTATCACTAAAAACAGGTGTCATGGTCTCCAGGAAGCTCCCAGAGTGACTCTGGGCTTTGCACAGAGCTGTGAAGACCCGTCTCTCTATCTAATCCAGCGTCCAACACCATATATGTTGTTCAACATCATCACTAGTTCTAGCTCATCGGTGACAGGGCTGTGTGCTTGTCATCAATATTTCCAGGGCATATATATTTGTTGAAAGGCCCCATAGAGATGATCCTATAATAACTGTAGAGCAAAAGGCAGCAGTGGTTTTAGTGCTTTCTATTTAACGCACTTACAGACAGGGAATAGACTCTGAGATCCAGGACAACTGTCAAATAACTGCATTCCATAAATCCTAGGACATTACAGGTCACGGCCCTTCTCCACATATTTACTGAGCAGCCACTGTCTGAAGAAGGAGAGTGTAGTTTTAAAAGAGCCAATTCCATCTCTCTCCAGCATTAATGGTTAAACTCAGGCACCAGTACACGTTCAAATCTATGTTTTGTCTTTCAGCATGTTTCCTTGCCTCTAATTGTAAATAAGAATAGGGGCACCTGGGTGGCTCAGTCAGTTGAGCAACCGACTTTGGCTCAGATCATGATCTTGCTGCTTCTGAATTTGAGCCCCATGTCGGGCTCTGTGCTGACAGCTCAGAGCCTGGAGCTTGCTTCGGATTCTCCCTCTTGTCTCCCTCTCTCTGCCACTTCCCAGCTTGCACTCTGTCTCTCTCTCTCAAAAATAAACATTAAAAAATTAAAAAAAAAAAAAAAAAAAAGGAAATAAGAATAGGACCTGTAAGGCTACTGTGGAGATAAAATGAATGAATACATGCCAAGCACCTGCATGGTAAGTGACACACAGTGAGTGCTTACTGGTTGTTATTACAATTAATGAAACACCCTTCTATCACATCCTTTAAAAACACAATCGTCTCAGCCCCTCTGGGGCTCACTTGTTTATTCTCATACCTGAGAGGCTGAGTGCAGAGGGATGGCCTTTGTCCTATGGATCAAAGAAAAGGAGTTGCAAAGAGTCTTACTCCTTGCCCAGTAAGTCAACAGAGAAAGTCAGGGATGGAGAAGGTCATTCAGAAAGCCCTTGTTTCAAAAGGGGTTTTCATACTGTCTTCAGAGGCAGTGAAATACAAGTTCAAATCTCTTGAAAAAAATACCCAAGAGTTGGCACCTGGAATACTTACTTATTAACCAGGGCCACCCTGAGAGCAGTGGCAGAAGTGAAAAGGGAAATTTAAAGTAGTTGGCAATGATGAGGGGGAAAGCAGATGTAAAATGAAAGGCCAAAGAATTTACTAGAATTTCAAAGTCTCCTGCAAATATTAAATACTTAATTCCTTTCAGGAAAATGTTTCACATGTCTTCAACACTGAAAGAGGACTTCGTTGCTTCATTTTAACCTCAAACCTGCTAGGTGGGTTCTTTGTTCCAGCCAAACTCTTGGCTCAGGTGGAAGACCCTAAGTGCAAGGCACCCCCTGAGGGGAAGTGACACTACCCCCTCAAGCAATAAGGGCTGCCCTGAGCCAGCAAAACCCTATGCATGACTGACCCCAACACAAGGATGGATTTGACCCTCACTGCCCACTGCACATACCCACCCACCTTTGCTCCACATTTTCCTCATATAAACCTTATATAACGTTGGGCACTTTGGAAACAGGCTTTGAGATGCCAGTCTGCCATCTCCCAGGTGTTGGCCTCACTGAAATAAATTCCTTTCTTGTTTCATCACCTCCCAGTCGGTCTTTTGATTTTGTCAGGGGCAAGCGGCTGAACCTGGTCTGCTTGGGTCCCCCAGAGTCCTCAGAGCTCTTGCACCCCAGCACCATGGCTACAGCATTACGTGTGTGTGTTAGACATTTAAGTTATAAGGTTAGGACGTGAAATATTTAAACTGAGGAGAGAAGACACTTGGAATCATAAAATGAAAGCCCTACAATCTTTAGCATTCCAGCATCAACTAAAATGGAAAGACTGATGTAGAATCCTTTTCTTTCAATGAAAAACAGGTTGGAATTTGACACTACCCTGTGCCTCAAATCCAATATATACTTCTCATTGCATTTATTTAAAAAAAAAAAAAAGGTGGGGGGTTGGGAGGAGGAACAAAGAAGGAAGGTGAGAGCCCTAACCTGCGCAAGGAAGCTTTTCCGCTTTTCAAGCATTTATGACTAGGTACGTAACCATTTTGCTGCTCTACATTCATGACAATGTTGTCTTGAAATCCACCAACTCCTGACTTGTCCTCTCTAGATGCGACTCCAGAAGGAAATTCTGTGAATGTGCCTTGTGTTCTTCCGAATGGCAAACATTTGCTCCCATTGCTCCTTCTGCCTCCAAAACCGTCCCCACCCATTCCCCATCTCTCCTAGTACGGAAATCCTGTCCAGTTTCACTTTTTCCTCTCCGAATTTCTGTCAGTCCTCGATGCATCTTAGGTCCTCTTTGGATCTCCAAATCCTCGGCCTAAGCCTCTGTTGGTACCTAATGGTCTGTCTCAGGTTACAATCACCAATAAAAAAGGGCCTACAGCCGTGAGCTAAAAGCAAAGACTCTGCCTGGGCCAAGATTCCCTTAGCTGGGTGACCTCGGGCAAGATATTAACCTCTCTGTGCCTCACCTACCCAAGAGGCTGTGGAGAGAATTTAAAAAGCTAATTATGTAAACTACTTAGAATAGTACCTGACAAAAGTTAGCTGTTATTATGTCCTGATTAAGCTTTAATCTGCTAGCCTGAGCGGGTACTCTCCTTTGAAGCTGCCAGCACAGGAAACTTTTTACTAATTTGAATGAAAATAAAACCTGGGTTTCAGTTCTGACCTGGGACTTCAGTTTATCACTTAATCTGAGTCTCTGTAATAGTTTCCTTAAATGAGGAAATTAACTTGATTATTTCTAAAGGCCCATTCTGTACTTAAAATTCTACAGTCTTCAACTCAACCATCAGCCTAAATGAGTTACATTCAGGCAATCATGTGAGTTGGAAAATTATGTGTTAAGATATTTTTAAATGGACACAACTGATTTAGAGCTTGGTTTCTGTCACATGATTTAAAAAAATTTTTTAGTGTTTATTTTATTTTTTAAAATGTTTATTTATTTTTGAGAGACAGAGAGAGTGTGTGAACAGGGGAGGCACAGGGAGAGAAGGAGACACAGAATTGGAAGCAGGCTCCAAGCTCTGAGCTGTCAGCGCAAAGCCCGATGCGGGGCTCGAACTCACAAACCGTGAGATCATGACCTGAGCCAAAGTTGGATACTTAATCGACTGGGCTACCCAGGCATCCCTAGTGTTTATTTTTTAGAGAGAGAGACAGCACTAGCAGGAAAGGGGCAGAGAGAGAGGGAAACACAGAATCTGAAGCAGGCTCCAGGCTCTGAGCTGTCAGCACAGAGCCAGGCATGGGGCTCGAACTCACAAACTGTGAGATCATGACCTGAGCCAAAGTCAGAGACTTAACCAACTAAGCTTCTGTCACATGATTTTTACATTTCTACTGGTGAACATTTCTGGTCCAGTTGGAGACAAGAAATCCAAGCAAAATGCTCCTAATTTATTCTATGTATATGGGTATTGTTTCTATACATTTGGGCTTGAAAAACAATGGAAAACAAAGCTAAATACTTTACCCAATAAAAACAACATAGCCTGATTAAGATATCAGTTACTAAAGCATTGTAATTGCTTAAAAGTCATAATACTGTATTTCAGAATGTAATAGTTTGAATAAAACACTCTTTGAGAAGGATTTTCAGTATAACACATTCCTTTTTAATTTTTTTTTTAATGTTTTTATTTTATTTTTGAGAGGGTAAGAGACAGAGCACAAGCCCGGCGGGGGGTGGGGGCGGTGGCAGAGAGAGGGAGATACAGAATCCAAAGCAGGTTCTAGGCTCAGCTGTCAGCACAGAGCCCAATGCAAGGCCAGAACCCACGAAGTGCAAGATCAAGATCTGAGCCAAAGTGGGCACCTAATTGACTGAGCTACCCAGGTGCCCCGGTATAACATTACTTTTTCTTTTTTCTTTTTTTTTTTTTTTGCCACTTCACATCGCTTACTTCTTTTAGAAGACAGTTTTATTTGTAGCTCATAAGCACCAAGCATAACTAAATCTCAAATCTCAGAGAGAAAATGAAAATTCCAAGCAGGTGCCTGGGAGCATTTGGCTTCATTAATTAGCGGGGTGTCCTTAAAGGCATATACACATAAAGTTCTTATCAAACAGCTGTCCTCAGGGATCCATGCAATGGAAATTTTATTAATCCCAATCATTCTGGGAGGAAAAAGAAGCCAGGCTAAATTAGCTAACTTAGCCTCTGAAGTCAATCTGTGTCAACCCCAAGATTAGAATTCAGAAGCTGCCAGACTGTCATCTTGAAACAGACACCCCTCTTTCCTTCCATCAAAGTGTCTATTAATGAGGCCAGGAGAAGGATACGTGCGCACACTTTGTCAACCCAAGATCTTTAAACAGACTGCTTTTTAAAAGAGTATTCCAGGTGGCATCACAGAGAATGTGGTGTCCCCAAGGGGGTTTCAATTTTGGGCCTTTTTACATATCTTTTCTGCCTTATTTCTCTTTGTTCAGTTTTTTTTTGTTCTAAGACCCATGCCTCTTTGTAGTCTGTCTTGAAGGAATGAATTTTCATTTTCACTACAGGGATATATATTTCAAATACTTAAAATGTCTTCAAGCTAAAATAAATACTTAGCCATAAATAAAATAAAATTAAATAAATAAGTAAATAAATAAATAAATAAAACCCTCTTTGAGGCTCAGAGAAAAATCTTCTGATATGTGGTGGCAAATATTTTGGGTTCTCTCAGAATGACTTTTCAACCTTGCCTTGGGCATGTTTCTTTGTTACAGAAGAATGCATTAGCTCCTGGTTCGTGGGAGGCTCACAAGCCGGCCAAGAAAGCTTTCCTCAGCAGTCCTCTGAGGTGGAATTTTCAAGGAAGGACTTGAAATAATAAACAGTGTCTTCCCTCTCATCGCCTCTAAAAAATAATTAGTTTTGTATTTTAACATTTTAAAAGGATAAGTGTTCAAAGATATGCAAAGGCTGGGGTGGGTATCTGTGTGCATGTGCAACCCCATTTTCCAAATTCCACACAAGATGCTGGGTGGCCTCTGGGTTCTTACTCGCATGGCTTCCGGTCTCTACTTACATTAGTAAGTTTGGAAGGAAGAAACAAAGGTGAATGGAGTATCCGCTAATGAATGCTTAGCAGTAATCACTGTATATGAACACACAGCCGAACAGGTGGTGTTGACACATATAACACTAAAGCTAAATGAAAGATCAGGTCTTAAAGAGGCAGTCCCAATGAACATATCCCAACATTCAAGCTTAACGTCAAAGCCATTTGGGTTTCCCATTCTGTAACCCACATGGACAGTCTGGGAAGCTCCCATGAGTTTTTGCCAGTGTCCATGAGAGTGTGCAGAGTGACTTTTACTTAAGAATTTTATCTACAAGATCACATTCCGCCCTTCCTTCCCTGACTTGCCCTGTACTTCCTTCCCTAAGGCAGCTGTCAGGTGGGGAATTGATGGGCCCTGGAGACTGAAGCTGGGTTTAGATTTTGGAGCATTCATTAACTGTGTGATCCTGAGCTAATCACTCTGCGTCCCAGTTCCCATTTGTTACCCTGGGATTAGGAATACCTGCCTCACAGGGCTGCTGTAAGAAATGAATGGGATAATGGGCTTGCTTGTAAGAAGGGTTGGATAAATCTTCATTTTCTCAGTTCTTGCCTCATGTTAATGGAACCTGAGGATAGATTACCTCTTGACTCTGGCTAGCCATGTGTGTCACTGACGTATAGGGAGCATGCTAATCAATTACACATGATTAACAATCAATTTCATGTGGATTTATCATGACTGTGTTCCTCTTTGTTAGAATTTGCTTACTGAGGATGGTAGTAAGCTCTTTGTTTTTTAAAATGCTGAGTATAATGCTGCAAAGCACAGGGATATTAATAGGACAGAAAACTGCAGCATAACCTTTTGAGAATCTGGTATTAGGGGACAGGCTTAACACTTTAACCCATTGTTTTATGGTGAGCCCTTTACCAGACTGATGAAGGCAGACTTTGTTTTGAGTGCTCCCTCTGACTCTCTGGGTCACTATCTTTGTTTTGGCATTTCCACCTCCCCACTAGCCCAATGGCAGCCCTGTTCACATCTACTATTGATTTGGTTTTCTTAGGGAAAGTTACCTTCCTTTTTCTTTTTTTCTACAAAGTAATATACATCTATTATAAGGAAAAGCCATACATATGTATATATACATACATCTGTAAAAACCATCTCTAATTACTGCTGATATCATCACCCATCTCCACATTTACTCTGAGAGACAGACCATTCCATCTCCATCCCTACTCCACTGACGATGAAGAGGATGACGTGGCCAGGTGACACTAATAAGGAACATTTATTAAGTGTTCACTATGTTCCAGATCGTTGTTCTGAATGCCTTATCTGTATCCCAGCCTTACTTTTCCTCTTAGCACTTACACCTGCCATACTGCACATTTATTTGTTTACCGTCTGTTTCTCCTCACCAGAATATAAGTGCCTTCATAGAAAGTATGTGGTCTATTTTCTCAACTGTATATCCCCAGTATATCCCAAAGAGCTTGGTACTGTAGTAGGCATTTTATTTAAAAAATTTTTTTAATGTTTATTTACTTTTGAGAATGAGAGAGACACAGAATCTAAAGCAGGCTCCAGGCTCTGAGCTGTCAGCACAGAGCCTAACATGGGGCTTGAACCCACAAACCGTGAGATGATGACCTGAGCCAAAGTCAGATGCTTAACCAACTGAGCCACCCAGGCACCCCATGTAGTAGGCATTTTAAAAATATTTACTGAATATGGGCGCCTGGGTGGCTCAGTCGATTAAGCGTCCAACTTCAGCTCAGGTCATGATCTCACGGTTCACAGTTTCTAGCCCTGTGGCGGGCTCTATGCTGATAGCTCAGAGCCTGGAACATGGTTTGTGGATTCTGTCTCCCTGTTTCTCTGCTACCCTCCCCTCCCCCATTCATTCTTTCTCCTCTCTCTCTCTCAAAAATAAATAAAACATTAAAAAAAATTTTTAATGTTTTTGAATAAATCAGTTAGTATTCATAACAATGTGGGTGAGTCTCATCCAATCTGGATTGCTTGAATACTACAGGAGGGCTGAGAAAGAGAATTTGCTCTCTCTGCCTGTCTTCAAGATGAGATACAATCATCCTCTTTGGACTTGAACTTGGGCTAGAACTTATACTATCATTGGCTCTTCCTGATTCTCAGGCTTTCAGAGTCTAGCTTGCTGTCTCATGTCTGCAGATCATGGGACTTCTCAGCCTCTGTACCGCAGGAGACAATTCCTCATAATCAATCTTTCAATCTCTCTTCTTCTAATTCTTCTATCAGTTCTTTCTCTGAAGAACTCATGCTAATACAGATGCCCAGAATGACTAAGTGAGCTTAGATTCAAATGTATGTTTGCTGACTGCCAGTCCAATCCACTTTTGCTTTGTTCTAGCACAGCCTTCTTCCTGCTTTTGTTACCTGCTTTAGTTCTCTTTCAAATGTGAAATGCAAAAGGAAGTTAATTAGTGGATTACACTCAAGGAGTTTGAGGATCTTGGTTCACCCTTTCACTTTTTAGCCTAATGAGTCCATCTGCTGGATCATTTAAATGAACACTTCTAGGGGCACCTGGGTGGCTTGGTTGGTTGAGCATCCAACTTTGGCTCAGGTCATGACCTCATGATTCATGGGTTTGAGCCCTGCATCAGGCTCTGTGCCAACAGCTCACAGTCTGGAGCCTGCTTCAGACTTATTCTGTGTCTCCCTCTCTCTCTGCCTGCTCATGCTTTGTCTGTGTCTCTCAAAAATAAATAAATGTTAAAAAAAACTTTTTTAAATTAACACTTCTAAGAAGTACAGTTTGCCATTGGGGAACATGTTCAATTTTTACCTCTATTTTTGTTGAAGCAACATTAATGCCACTGACTCTAGAAGTACAAATGAACAAGTAATAAACTGCTTAAGTGCTGTGTGTTGTTAGGGAGGCATTAACATTTACAGATCTTTGTTAGAAAATGGTTGCCCTCAAACTACAGTAATAGAGACAAAATGACAGAAAGGCAAGACCTGGACTTAACATTCTACTCCATTACTCATTGTGCAACCTGGGCCAAGCCTCTCTGAGCCTTAGTTTCCTTATCTGTAAAATGGGGGAAATGATAGTAATGACCTCAGACAGATGCTATGAGGATCACAGATGCTATGAGGATCACACGATTTAATGCAAGTAATGTGCTTATTAGCACAATAACCAGCATATACATACTGAGCAAGCAGTAAAGGCTGGCTACTCTGACAGGCACAGCTAGTTAACTATAAATCTCTCTCCCCCTCTCTCAAAGAAACAGAATCCCCAATTTGTAACTGGTTAGCAATGAGCTGGCCGCCTAAAGACTAACTCCCTGACTTCCCTACAGCCCGCTGGAATCCTGTTCTAAGTTCTGGCCAATGAAAGATTACGTGAAAATTTGACATGGGACTTTCATTAAGTCTCCCTGGGAGATAGGAGGCCTCCCCTTTTTTCCTTTCTCCATTTGAGGAATACCTGTGTAATGGCTGGGGCTCTAGCAACTACCATAAATATAACGACAAAGATTATAATTAGATTTCCCAGGACAGTGGGTTAGGAGAAGCCTCATTCTTGGATGGCTTTATGCAACCTCCACACCAACACTGGGCTGCCAACCAGAGGACAGAATTCTTTCATGTGAGAGAGATTATAAACTTCTATTTTGCTTACACCATTGGTTTGAGTATCTTTGCTCCTCAAGGCCAAACTAATTTAACTGCTTTGGCTGGCCTTTGTGGTGGTGTAAGAATCCAAACGGAGGCTCAAAACCATTTTAAAGCCATGTTTCTGCAAATAAAGGGAAGGCTGAGGAAAAAATATGGAAAAGGAGATACATGTCCTCAAAGACTTTCCTCCCCTTCCAGATAGCACTCTGAGGCCACCATCCTCTGCCCCTTGCTCAGAATTCCAGGACTTCATGCCTGACACACACAACCTAAACTCAAAGGATGTGATAAAACACAGTTCACTCTAAGCCACAAATGATCATAAGGCATCTCGTTCTACTCTTTCTGGGTGTCTGTATTTTACTTAAGACAAACTCTTCTCATAGAATGTTTGGAATAACCAAGACGCCTCTGGGACAAATATCACTGGGAATCAAGTCCACACATGAGGCTGCTGCTCACCACTAAGGTTGACTGTAAGGTTAAAGTGAAGCTGGTATAAGGAAGTTAATGTACTTCTCAAGATACTTTCGACTTCCAAGGAGTATGAGGGAATGAAAAAAAGGGAGGAATGAATATTTGTCTAAAAAGGCACTTAAGGGATGCCTGAGTGGCTCTGTTGGTTAAGCGCCTGACTTCAGCTCAGGTCATGATCTCATGGTTTGTGGGTTCAAGCCCCACACTGGGCTCTGTGCTGACAGCTCAGAGCCTGGAGTCTGCTTCAGATGCTATGTGTCTCCCTCTCTCTCTGCCCCTCCCCTGCTCATGCTCTCTTAAAACTGAATACACATTAAAAAAATTTTTTTAAAAAGGCACTTAAATAGTATCCTCAATTTCTTAAGGCTACATATTTTATACCTGTTGCTTCAGTGATCATTATTACATCATCAGTTGTACACAATTCCATGCACCACGCAACTCGGGTCATCTGTACATGACCAGTCAGTCTGGCTGCACAAGGACCCTCAACCACATTCCTCCCAATCCCTGGCCCACTTTTCAAACACTCCTCAGCTTTTCTTTTTATTTTTTATTTTTTAAATATTTTTATTTATTTCTAGGAGAGAGAGAGACAGCATGAGCAGGGGAGGGTCAGAGAGAGAGGGAGATACAGACTCAGAAACAGGCTCCAGGCTCTGAGCTGGCAGTCAGCACAGAGCCCGACGCGGGGCTCGAACCACGAACCGCGAGATCATGACCTAAGCGAAAGTCGGACGCTTAACCGACTAAGCCACCCAGGCGCCCCAACAGCTTTTCTTTTTAAATACAAACTCATTATGTGTAATAAACAGATTTTATCTGAACAAGACAGAATTTGTGTATCTGAATTTAAAGTTCAGGAGAGACCAAATACCATCTTCTTTCATAGTAAACATTGTGTGTGTGTGTGCGTGTGTGTGTTTAAGTAATGTGAAGGTCTTTCCCTATGGAACAAGACCTCTGACCTTGGATGAGCATGGTCTCTGGTTAAGATAAAGATTTTTCCCAAGAGTTCAAAGTGACCTACAGACTACCTAATTAAAACTTCAACCCCTCTATCCCTTACTTCCTTAACTGACTTTGAGAGGTTAAACAACTCTGACAGGGTCATTCAAACTCCAGCAGCCTCTTCTAGAAGCTCCTTCAGGCTTTCAGACTTATAATGATAAGCGTTTTGAGGAGTCAGCTTACTTGATTCATCTACAAAGAGTCTGATAAATGTCTAAGCACATTTGACAGGCTGAGTCCAGGAGAAATTTCACTATACACACCCTTCACGGAGATAAAATTTTCACAACATTCTAACTGGTTTTCTTCATATTCAACAACCAAGCTTATCTTTGCCATTGTTGCTTTAATACTACTAGTTTCACACCATAACCAGCACACTCTTGTCTATGATGCTGGGACAACCAGCAGATTTATTTTTTAAAGTATTAGAGACTGATTTATATTTCTAGATAAAACAATGTCCAAGCAAAGGGAACCACAAGGAAAGTGCCATGAAGCTCTCATCTTAAAACAGTTCAATGAAAGAGGATATAGAATTTCTTCTTTGGATAGCTCAGAGGCATGATACTCACTTAAGTTTTAAATTCTAAATCTAAATTCTGAATACTAAATCTAGAAATGGTTGCTAACTTAGGTTATCAGAAATTAACAAAGCATGGGCTAATAAATGGCCTTTAACACCAAAAACTCCCTGTCATTAGGGATTTGTCATAGGATATGACCTTATAAAACGAGGCTTTTGCAAGCAAAGTTAAAAGTTCCTTAAGGAGGAACTAACAAATAGATATTGTCAATTTAATTTCTAAGTACAGGGGTAGCAAACGTGCTTATTAAAAATACAAATTTATCACACATGTACAAAAAAATTGTAAAGTGAATTTTATAAGACTAACACTCACTTTATAAAAGCTTAAAAGTACAGTGTCTTTCAATTAGCAAGTATCAATGGAGCATTAAAAACAATTTATAAAATTGCATTTCACACACACGGCTTTTTAAGAACAAATGGAATTTGTAAATCAAGAAACATATGTTAATGTTTCAGGTTTGATTTCCCTATAAATAAAAATTCAAATAACCTTCTGCAATAAAAATGCAAATATCTATAGCTAGAGCAAATTAATATTACTCATTTCTCATGTGATTCTCTCTTATGAAATAAAAACTCATCAAATTGCTCCAGAAGGAATTTTTATTTAATAATAAAAGATGTGGGCCACCGGACCAGGAGCTCTGTGCTCTAACCCCAATCTCCTCATACAGCTTGAAATCCAGCACTGCCAAGATGCCGGCTTACCACTCTTCCCTCACAGACTCTGAAGCCAAACTCATTGGAAACACGGTACTGCTGCCTATTAGAAGAAAGTTCAAAGGACCTGCCCCTACAAAGACAAGTGATACAGATATTGTGGATTAAGCCATCTCTTATGTCAAGGCCAAGGTGTTTCTCAAGAATGAATGAACGAATGAATGAATGATTGAATTCATTAAGAATGAGGCTGATAGAACCTTGATATATACAATCTCTACATTCCTGAGTTTCTAAAGAAGCTCCAAAAATCAACGCCAAAGGCCAAGGTGAGAAAGAAATGTATATGCTGGGAATCACTAGCTTCCCCATTCCTGGAGACCCTGATTTTCCACTTAATACACTTTATTCCAAACCTGAAACAAACAGGAAGATGAGGTGATGAGGGCCTACTTACAGCAGCAGAGATAAGAGACTGGATTGAGACTTTGTGAGAAAGTTCTGGACCCTCAGCACGTGGCAGACTGGCTTTGTGAAGAGATGGTTTATAAATAAGAGTCTTTCAGGACCTGAAGAGTAAAAGGAGCCTGGGAAGACCCAGTTCTTCCACAGCCTTGGGCAGTGTTTTATAGCAAGATGCACACAGTTCTTTGCTTTTATTTGATAAAGTTTTATACAGAAGAGAGAAGAGAGCATGTCTTCTTCACTTGAAGAGCTCTTTATCAAGAACTTAGGTGAGGGAGGGAAGAATAGGTTGCCAAAGGATGACCTGAAATTTTCTGTGGTATTAAGCTGGTGCTTAATAAGAATAGATAATAATAAAGAAATTTCTAATATTCCATGTCAAAAAATATTATTATCATTAAGCGTAAAAAATTCTACACAGACATATGGCTAACCCCAACTTGCAACCTCATTGTTTTTTTAAAATATAAAATAGCTTTACATTATTTAATTTCTTATGATTATAGGCAGTAACCTGAATAAAATTTAAATTCAAAAAAGCAAATTATTGCCAAGAAGAAAAACAGACACCTCCCCAAACGTTACTTTAATATATTAGGTCGGGTGGCTCAGTCTGTTAAGCATTTGATTCTTGGTTTCAGCTCAAGTCGTGATCTCATGGTTTGTAGGATGGAGTCCAATGTTGAGTCCAATGTAAGCTCCAATGCTGATAGCACGGAGCCTGCTGCGGATTCTCCCTCCCTCTCTCTCTGCCCCTCCCCCCTCACACTCATGAGTTCTCTCTCAAAATAAATAAATGGGCATTCAAAAAAAAAAAAAGAATGGCAACAATTTAAATCAAAATATTCTGGAATTAAATATATGTATAGATCTCATATAATCCAGCCACTTAAGAACATAATCTTACTGGGACACCTAAACTCTAGTTTCTTAAAGTATGCTAACTACATATACATATTCACTTGAATACAGTCTCCTCAACTGAGAGAGTGGCATAAGAATGTAGTAGTGTGCATCTAACCACTTGGATCCACTTTCAACAAGAGAAGCATCCATCAATACCATAACTTGGAATGAATTCTAATCAGAATTAAAATTCGCTTTGTTTCTGCAAAGCGAAATTCTCAGCCAAAGATTCTTGCAAAAGAAGAAATATTATGTACTTACCGTATAGAGTTCATTAAGAACCTTCATCAAATCCTCATGAAGTTGGAATGCAATCTCTTTGCTCTATAATTAAGAAAAAATTAAGAATATTTAAAAATGTAACAGAAACTGTTTCTAAATTATTTATATCTTAAAAAGTTCACTGACTGAAAATAAAAGAATGTATATAATACAACGGAAGCCAGCATAGCCCTAATATAATAAACATCTTTGACCAAGCTGCCCTTTCTTTACAATTATAGTTGACACACAATGCTACATTAGTTTCAGGTGTACAACATAGTGATTCAACATCTCTAAAGGTTATGCTATGCTCACCACAAGTGTAGCTACCATCTGTCACCTCACAATGCTATTACAATACCAATGACTATATTCCCTATGTTGTATCTTTCATTCCCCACAACTGATTCATTCCATGACTAGAAGCCTGCATCTTCCACTCTCCTTCACCCATTTTGCCCGTCCCCCTGCCTGTCTTCCACGTGGCAAACACCAGTTTGTTCTCTGCATTTATGGGTCTATTTCTGCTTTTTGTTTGTTTTGCTCTTTAGATTCCAGACATCAGTGAAACCATAAGGTATGTGTCTTTCTTTGCCTGACTTATTTCACTTAGCATAATACCCTCTTGGTCCATCCATATTGTTGCAAATAGCAAGATCTGATCCTTTTTATGGTTTAGTAATATTCCAACACACACACACACACACACACACACACCACACCACAGCACACAACACACCACACCACAACACACCACACCACATCTTTACCCATTCATCTATCAATGGACACTTGGGTTGCTTCCAGATCTCGGCTACTGTAAATGATACTACAATAAACACAGAGGTGCATAGGTCTTTTCAAATGAGTGTTTTCACTTTCTTTGGGCAAATAGCCAGTAGTGGAATTACTGGTTCATATAATTCTTTTTTTAATTTTTTAAGATGTTATTTTTAAGTAATTTCTATATCCCACATGGAGCTCGAACTCATGACCCCAAGATCAAGAGTTGCATGTGCCACCGACTGAGTCAGCCAGATGTCCCTCTCCTTTTAATATTTAGAGGAACCTCCAAATTGTTTTCCTCAGTAGCTACACCAATTAACAGTGCCACCAACAGTGCACTTTTCTCTACATCCTTGTTAACAGTTGTTATTGTCTTTTTGATTCTAGTTAAACGGCCTAAGTACTAGATGTGTGCACTATCACCACAGGCTGGATGGAGGCAAATAAGTAGAGTCTGAATGGCTCTCGCACCATCCGAATCAGACTTTATCAAGAAGTGAGAGAAGGGCACCTGCGTGGCTCAGTCAGTTAAGTGTCTGACTTCAGCTCAGGTCATGATCACAAGGTTTGTGGGTTTGAGCCCTGCGTTGGGCTCTGTGCTGACTGCCAGCTCAGAGCCTGGAGCCTGCTTCAGACTCTGTGTCTCCCTCTCTCTGACCTTCCCCTGCTCATGCTGTCTCTCTCTCTCTCTCTCAGAAATAAATTAAAAACATTAAAAAAAAAAGTGAGAGAAAAAGTAAGCAGGGTAAAGCATCGCACTTGCTCAGAAGTTGAGCTACAAAACTAAAGTCAGTAAAAGAGATGAATTCCAGCATTCTATCTCAGTACTGTCACTGACAAATCTTGCAGTGTGAGTCCTAAAAAGCTAAGTTAGAAACCAAAGCAGAAATTAACTCTCCCTTTCCAAGGTAACTATCTGACTGACTACAATTTTAACATTAAGAAGGCATTTTTCAGGGGCTCCTGGGTGGCTCAGTTGGTTGAGCGGCTGACTTTGGCTCAGGTCATGTCTCTTGGTTTGTGGGTTCAAGCCCTGCATCGGGCTCTGTGGACAGCTCAGAGCCTGGAATCTGCTTCGGATTCTGTGTCTCCTTTTCTATCTGCCCCTCCCCTGCTCATGCTCTGTCTCTCTCTTAAAAATAAACAAAACAAGAAAAAGAAAAAGGAAAAGGAAAAGAAAAAGAAAAAGAAAAGAAAGCATTTTCAAAGCAGTGCAATGGTAAGGCCACTTACAGTCCATATGCCTTTGCTTCTGCATTTATTATTATTTTTAAGTTTTTATTTGAATTCCAGTTAGTTAACATACAGTGTAATATTAGTTTCAAGTGTACAATTCAGTGAGTGATTCAACACTTCCATATATCACTCTGTGCTCAGCTGCATTTATTATTTTCATGACGATGAAAAAAGAGTTCTCTTTCATTCAATTGGTAAATAACCGGCATTTAAAACAGTCTTCCCATAGGCTAATTCTAAGAGTTTCATATAGGAGTATTTTAATCTTTTTTTTTTCCCAGCAAAATCCACAAGCTATTTAAAGGCATTCATGTATCCAAATTACTTTTCTTCCTGTTTTGAGTTCATTATGTAGTCTGCTACAGAGAATGAAAAAATGTAGCGTGGCTTATTCTACAGTTTGGATCAAGAACAACCACACCAACCGGACACCCATGTGTCTCCCACTGGACTGTCAGCATCAGGGGTAAGGGCCACATCTCTACCAGCTCTGTGACTCTGCTGTCCTGCATGGTGCTTGGTAACCAGGCCAGGACTAGTGGGAGGCGGGTGGGGCACCCACAGTTTGGTATTTAAGGTGACGTTCCCTCCTCCGCTAGACCAGGTCCTACCGGGGCACATGGTAAGCTTCCAATGAACACTTGCTAAATGAATCCATAAAGAAGCTGAAATACTGTGTCTGAGTAAGAGCTGAATTAGTTACTACATGTGCTGAAGGCCTGCCACTGGGGAGAGAGCAGAGAGGAAAGGCTCACAGGCCACTTGTAAGAAAATATTAGGACCTAGATGAAACACAGTCCATCTGCAAATGCAAGGTCACTCGGTCAGGCCTCCCTCAAAAAAGGCCAAATGTGATGAAGAAAAACTCCTAAAAGATAAAACAGTGTGGGAAGATGACATCAGAGTAGTGCTTGACTTTGGAGACATTCAAATTCATTAGTGGCCTTTGTCACTGGGTCTTTTTACATGACAGAGTGCCGCTGTTTATCACGCTCTGCCAGCTTCTAAAATCCTTAAATTGGAGTTAGGGGCTCTATGTTTCGCTGTGTCCCTGATAGGTGAAGAGGTGGGTTAAGAGTCACTCAAGAGTGAAAGGAAAGCCACAAGTGAGCAAATGAAGCCACCTGAAACTGGTTTTATTTTCCCAAAGTCTTGGTTCTTCTGACTTGTATACATTATACTGGAATCTTCTAGGGCTTCAGTTTGGTGTTATTTTAATATCAAATTTCACTCAAGGATCTGGGTCACCAATTCAGAACCCTCTAATGGGATCAAAGGCCACCAACAGACTCTGCTCAGCTGTCCACATTTCAGGTAGAAGGTCCCAAAAGAAAGCAGTTCTTGGCAAAGCCTCAGGACAATAACAACAACAGAAAGTCCCTTAGGTCCGATTAGCCCCAAACAAGAATATTTAGAATCAGAGTGAAGACTGAAGTTTGGGCTGACAGGAGTCCTCTTAAGCTAGCTCATACATCTTAGAACAAGAAAGAAGATTCTATGTATATTTCACATTTTACAAGACTTCCAGTGGTGAGGTAGAAGAAATCTGGCATCCCAAACTGCGCTCTGCCAAGCATACTCTTACATTTCTCTTTCACCTTTTCCCAGAGGCCCTGAAATATTAAAAAACTGTCTTAGAGGTAGTATTGCATAACATTTAAGAGCAAGGGCTCTGGAGTCAGAATGCCTGGGTCTTAAGTTTCAAAGACTTTGGATTCCCTTACGCCTCAGTTTCCAGATCTGTAAAATGAATATAGTCATTGTACCTATCTCATAGGGTTGATGAGAGCATTAATCAGATGACACATACATTGCATTAAGAACAATATCTAACACACAGTAAACATTCCATAATTATGATAATTATTTCTTTCCCAGACACTATTCGTAGTAGCAGCTTCCTTGAGCAAAAAGTCCTTGTCATATTTTTCCTTCTTTTGGTCTCTAAGGGCACTTGCTGCATTGACTGTCATGTAGAAAGTGCTTGGCAGACACTGGTTGATTTATTTTTATTTTTTATATTTTTTTTAATGTTTTATTTATTTCTGAGAGAGAGAGAGAGCGTGAGCAGGGGCGGGTCAGAGAGAGAGGGAGACACAGAATCTGAAGCAGGCTCCAGGCTCTGAGATAGCTGTCAGCACAGAGCCTGATGTGGGGCTCAAACCCATGAACTGTGAGACAATGACCTGAGCTGAAATTGGACGCTTAACTGACTGAGCCACCCAGGTGCCCCTGGTTGATTTATTTTTGATGTCTTTCCTCATTGCCCTGGCCATTAGATTCCCCCCAAATGGCGCCTAATTTGGAAGGGCCCCAAATATTGTGCTCCGGCCCTTGGGCTTCACTTATATCCATACTCCCTTCCACATATGCACAGTAAGTAACCTTACTTTTCTGTGTTCCATTTTAATGGGAGTCCTACTACTAGTGGTACACTATGAATTAATAAAACATCTGCTAATGGGGTGCCTGGGTGGCTCAGTTCGTTAAGTGTCTGACTCTTGATTTCAGATCAGGTCATGATCTCGCCATTTGTGAGTTCGAGCCCTGTGTTGGGCTCTGTGCTTTATTCTCTCTCTGTCCCTCACCTGCTCATGTCCTCTCTCTCCCAAAATAAACTTAAAAAAATGTGATGTGTTCTATGCACCACACCCCACCCCCAAATAAAACATTCATTAGCAAATGGACCTTTCCTCAAGCAAACATGAAAAGATATATAAAAACAACCATGAAAGAGGCCCTTAAGGATCCTGGTTCCCGTGGGGATTTTAGATTTTCGGCAAAGTTGGCAGGGAGTTTCTTTCAGGTAGGTAAAGCCATGGCTGTCCCCATGATACACCACTGAAGTTGCTACCTGTTTGCCTTAAATCACAGTCCAAATCCTCCATGGTCTAGTAAATAACTTTAAAATGAACTCTTGTCTTCCCACCACAACTTCTTTAGTCTGCAAAGGTTGTTAAAGAACTGGACTATGCTCTGAAGCCCAAAGTTCACGTGACTAATGCGTGAAGCATGAATACATGGGCTGGACACAACATCAAGTCCTCATCTTGAGTTCTGGGGGCATGGTGCTTACAGCATGGAAACAGCGATTGGATCACCTCGTGTTAGCCCCACCTCAACTTTAAACATGTCTCCAAATTATTACACGAACAGTGAAAAACAATCCTTTCTTCAAAATACTACTCTGGACCCCAAAAGAAATCATCCTAAACCAAAACATGCCTGCTGTGGCACACAGTTAGTATGCTGGCAATGTTAAAATCATGAACTGAAACCCTCCAATTAGAAAATATTTGGATTTTCAAAGCCCATCAAGATTCAATAGGTTAAATATGCCTCTGGTTTCTTTTTCATTAGAAATTTGAAAACAGTGAAGCAGACCCTTGAACAAGAACTGCTAAGAAAAATCATACCTCAGTATTAAGAAAAGCAATCAGTGTTCCCTTACAAGAGAAAAGAACAACTTAATGAAAGGATATTCATTTGAAATCAGGTCTTTTCTATGTTACTTGAGATTGGCGGATTAAAATTACTTCTGCACAGGGCAGGAGAGTCCTTTCATCTACTTCAGGTATGGAGGTGAGAACATGAAGAATTGCCTCCACTTCCCCATTGATATGAGCCCTATATAAGTTCCAGTGATGGTAAAACTTCTCAGACACTACAACAAAACCCGAAATTCTTATCCAAGGGGATGGAAAATGGTTACAGCTTCAATACAGTTGACATTTACTGACTGTCTCTGATGTGTAAACTATGAGTTGAATACCAAGACTATTTCTTTTTTTTTTTTAATGTTTATTTTTGAGACAGAGCGTGAGGGGCAGAGAGAGATGGAAGCACAGAATCTGAAGAGGCTCTAGGCTCTGAGCTGTCAGCACAGAGCCCAACATGGGGCTGGAACCCACAGACCAGGAAATCATGACCTGAGCCGAAGTTGGCTGCCAGGCCAACTGAGCCACCCAGGCGCCCCAATCAAGCCTATTTCTAACTGTTTACTATTTATTGTCACTTTGATGCTTCAGATACCTCAAACATAAGTTCAAACCATCCCAAAGTGTTTACCTTTTTCCATTATAAAAATTAATTAAGTATACTGAAGAATACTGAAAAATAGAGAGCAGAGGGACACATCACCATTACAATTTGATTTCCTTCAAGTTTGTTTATCTAAACATAGGTCTATGTGTAATCGTTCCATAATAATGAAGTATCTTTTTCTACTCTGCTTTTTTCCAATTACCATATACTTCTCCATGTATTTACATAATGTTCAGAACCAACATTATTGGATTCATAATAACTAACCAGTGGGAATGTATATTAACCATTCTTCTATTATGCTTGCCAATATCTCCACTATTTTCTATTAATCATTCCATCATTTATCTACTTATTCATTCAATTTCACCAATCTGCTTTAAGCACTCTGAACTATTACCACAAATGCCGGTCTAAAGGCATCGCTTGCATTTTACATCGTTTCCTCAAGATCAATTCCCAGACATGAAATTAGTAGGATAAAAGTATTGACATTTCTAAGACTCTTGATACACAGCAGAAGATTATTTTCTAAACAGGTTCTAATGAATTTATAGTGCTTCAGGGTAACAGTGTCACTCAAGTCTGAATCTGGCGTTCATCCCTGGATTCATTTTGTCTCCCCTAAAGGAAAAGTCACCAATCCCATCCATACTGGCTGATCTATTCTTCTGTATGCCCTTAGAATTAAAAAAATTAATAATCTAGTTATTTCCTTTCTCTGATTAAAGCCTTCCAAAGGCCTGCTATAGATTATCAGGATACAGTTCAAAATTCTTAAATTACTCATAACCTTCCCTGCCTAACTAGTCTACTTCACCTTCCACAAATTTCAAACTACATCCTTCAGCCTGGCCATAAACTGGCACCTCACATGTCCTGCTTTCAATCACATCCCTGTGTTTTTCCCAGGCTGGCCCCTCTGCCAGGACACTCCTTCCTTTTCGTACCTGGTGGAGTACTATCTGCTCTTTGAAAACTTTTTGTCTCCCAAAGAAAGAAATTATGTCCTTCCTTCTCTGTGATTTTATAATGCGTCTTTCACCACTCCCAGGTGGTAATAATTTAGGGGTTAAGAGTTCATAGTCTAAAATCAAACTGCGTATTTTCAAACCTGTTATAGTCTGTGTGTAAGTAAAATAATTTTGTGAGACCTCAGTTTTTTTAATGGCAACATGGAGACACTAGTAGTCTCTATGTCAGAGTCTTATTGGGATAGTCTTTATGAATACTTAACACAAAACGTGGCATGCAGTGGCATTAGTGATAAGCAGATGCTACCCACTAATATTACACCTATCACATTTCTTTCCCTCCTCCCAGAGTTTCTTTGAGAACAGAGACGATGTGCCTCAGGGCCTGCTCGGGTGCCTGGCAGCCCAGAGGTTCTAGAAACGCATTTGTTGAATGAATGGGCCCAGACCAGAGTCAGTAAAACATGACTTCTGCCCTCCACAGCCTCATATCTCATGGAACAGCCAGACATGCCCAACAGCTTTCTGTACAGAGCACTATAATCAGCTCTACACTGTGTGAGCCCTGGCCTTCCTGGGCTCTTCCTGGAGGGCTGCAGCCTGGCTCCTTGGAAACTCCGAGAAATAAAAGAGAGAAAGGCAGCACAAAGAGCATAATTAATACAACCACATGTGCATACACTGAGCAATCAATCAAGTGATCTATGTGGTTGGATTCAATGACCAATTCAGAGGGCTTCTGGCCTCTCACAGAGGTATTTTCAAAGTCAGTCTATTGTGATGACCTGACCTGATGCTGAGTCAGAGTGGGAATAAGAGGGAAAGAGGAAAAACAGATTAAATATTTAATAAGAAGGTTTTAAATGACTTTAGTGTCTCATGCTTGGTGAGTTTTAGATGTAAATTTTAGTTAAAAGGGTCAAGCCATACTTCCACAGTATGTGTGTTTTTAAGTTTCTGAAGCTTATGTTCACATGTCTTTATAAAACAGATTCTCGAGTCACATAAACTCTGAAGGCAGAGGCAAAAGCAACCTCCAAAACGCCTAATGGAGAAAGTTGGGATGGTCTTAATGTCCTGAACCGAGCTTCTGGATAACACATATGTGTTTCTGTACATTCCCTTCTATCCATCAAGCAACATGGTTTTGTATTTATAACAATGCACAGCTAAGCATCAATGCATGGAATTAGCCTCACAATCCATTTCATTCCTGAGGAGAAAATCAATCCATATTGTCATAGACAAAACTCCATGCCATTAGAAAATTAGGGAAAATTAAGAGTCATAAGCACACAGGAAACAGAACTTCATTTTGAAACAAGACAAAACTGAATCTTTTTTTTTTTTTTTTTTAACTTATTTCTAGGAGAGAGAGAGAGACAGCGTGAGCAGGGGAGGGTCAGAGAGAGAGGCAGTCACAGACTCTGAAACAGGCTCCAGGCTCTGAGCTGGCAGTCAGCACAGAACCCGACGTGGGGCTCGAACCCATGAACCGCGAGATCATGACCTAAGAGAAAGTCGGACGCTTAACCGACTAAGCCACCCAGGCGCCCCAAGACAAAACTGAATCTTAAGGGAAGTATGTGGAATATCTCCTAAAATATTTACTAAGAAATTGCATGGCAAATGTGGCATTTGGCATCCAGGTGAAAAAGGTCTGCTATTGCTATGTTCAGTCCATATGCTGATGATTTGAAAGGTGCAAAGACGGAGTGCCTGGGTGGTTCAGTCGGTTAAGGTTCAACTTTGGCTCGGGTCATGATCTCATAGTTTGTGGGTTTGGGGCCCACATTAGGGTTGCTGCTTTCAGTGCAGTGCCTGCTTCAGATCCTCTGTCTCCCTCTCTCTGCCCCTTCCCCACTGTGCTCTCTCAAAAATAAATAAAAACATTTAAAAAATTGAAAGGTGCAAAGTCATGTATACCAAAGTCACTCATAACCTCGCAGGTATAAACAGCACCAGAACAGACAGATAAAGTAACTCAGCACTGAACTTTAAAATCCTACAGGGAATAAAAGAGACGTGACAGCTATTTTCATTTTCAGCTTGCATTTCCTTAACTCTTCAGGAAACACAATTTTTCATGCTAGCGTTATTTCTCTACTCAAAATGTTGATAAATTAGACATATCTTTTCAGTGTCACTAAATGAATAATCACTTAAACCCACCCAATTAAAATCAGAATGTGTTATGAAATTTTGGTTCAGACTATAATATAACTAACTAAAAATGTAAGAAATGTACTTCCTGGGCATTTTTCTTTTTTTTTTAATTTTTTTTTTTTTTTTCTGAGAGAGAGAGAGAGACAGCATGAGCAGGGTAGGGGCAGAGAGAGAGGGAGACACATAATCTGAAGCAGGCTCCAGGCTCTGATCTAGCTGTCAGCACAGAGCCCGACGCGGGGCTTGAACCCACAAACTGTGAGACCCTGACCTGAGCCTAAGTCAGACGCTTAACCGACTGAGCTACCCAGGCGCCCCTTAAAACGTTTATTTTTGAGAGAGAGGGAGGGAAAGGGAGAGAGTAAGGGAGCGAGGGAGAGAATGAGAATGAGTGGTGGAGGGGCAGAAAAAAGAGGGAGACACAGAATCCGAAGCAGGCTGTCTGAGCTGATAGCACAGAGCCTAACACGAGGCTTGAACTCACAAACCATGAGATAATGACTTGAGCCAAAGCCAGACGCTCAACTGACTGGGCCACCCAGGTGCCCCTCCAGACCATTTTTCAATATGCTGAACTTTACAAAAATTTACTAACTCAAACTTTATTAACATTTCTTATTGTTAGCATAATAAGAGATTTCCTACAGATTTCCTACCCTCATGAACCTGAGTCTACAAATTTATCACTGAAGCCAACTGTCTTTCTCTCCTGTGGCAGGTGTGGTGTGCAGGGGTCCTAAGCCACACTGCCTCTCGGTGTGACCAAAAGCTTACATCTATGACACAGTTGGCCAGGTTATGAGTGTATTCTGTGGTGAAGCAAACTAGACCACATTGTGTAGAGAATCTATAATCTTAGTCTTAAGAGCACTGTGGTAAGAAAAATCCAAAGACTATTTACAAAAATAAATCAATTAAGTAGATTTGCTCATTTATAAGTCATCCATTGAATTAGTAAGCAAAAAGCAGAGATTCTCTGAGATACTAATAAAAGTTCATTCATTCTTGTACTCATTCATGCATTCTACCAGTTTTTATCAGTGTCTTCTGACTGCCAAGGTTAGACACAGAGCCTTACAGTTTAGCGAGAGAAACACAATTTCAATCCAATCTGACTTATGCTTATTCAAACTATCTAAACTAAGTAAAATCTCTACATACAACTCTTGAACCAAACTCAAAATTTAATAAACTAATCAATCTTGAGGAATTTAGCCTAAATCAGGGCTGCCTGGGTGGCTCAGTTGGTTGAGCATCCGACTCTTGATTTCAGCTCAGGTCATGATCCCAGGGTCATGGGATGGAGTCACATGTCAGGTTCTGCACTAAGTGTGAAGCCTGCTTGGGATTCTCTCTCTCCCCTATTTTAATACGTTTTATTTCTCCAAACTGTTTCCTTATCTGTACACTGGAAACTATTACAATATCCAGTTGACCATTGAACAACATGGGTTTGAGCTACAGGGGTCCACTTGCACGCAGGTCTGTCAAAAATTAATACAGTACAGCAAATGTATTTTCTCTTCCATGTGACTTCATTTTTAAATAATGTTTTTCAAAGTTTATTTATTTTTGAAAGAGAGAGTACAAGCAGGGGAGGGGCAGGGAGAGGGGGTAAAGAGGATCTGAAGCAGGTTCTGCACTGACAGCAGCGAGCTTGACGTGGGGCTCAATCTCACAATGAGATCATGACCTGAGCCGAAGTTGGAGGCTCAACCGACTGAGTCACTCAGGCACCCCTTATTACTTTTAAAATAAATTTTCTTTTCTCTAGCTCACTTTATTGTAAGAATACAGTATATAATACATATAACATAAGTATTAATTGACTATGTTATCAGTAAGGCTTCTGGTCAACAGTAAGTCAACAGTAGTTAGGGTGGTTTTTTTTGAGAGAGGGAGAGAGAGAGAGAAAGAGAGAAGGAGGGAGGGAGGGGCAAAGACAGGGAGACAGAGATCCCAAAGCAGGCTCCACAATGTCACCGCAGAACCCAATGCAGAGCTTGAACTCACAAACTGTGAGATCATGACCTGAGCCAAAATCAAGAGTCAGACACTTAAACCAACTGAGCCACCCAGGTGTCCCAGTTAGTAAAGTTTCAGGGGAGTCAGAAGTTATACACAGACCTGCAACTGTGCAGAGGGTTGGCATTTCAACCCTCACGTTGTTCAAAGGTCAACTGTATATGTACTCTTCAGGGTTCATACAAGGGCTAAATGAGATATTCATTGTTAGGTGCTAAACAGAGTATCTGACACATATTACGAACTCCATAAATACAGGCTCTGTCATTGTCATTATGATGTTATTATCATCATATCATCGGGGGTCATATCCTTGTTTCATCTCATGAAGTCATCCTACATTTTTTGAAATGCTGATGCAACAGTGTATTCATATTGACTTTCAATCCAGTATATCTCAGATGGTACCTTCAATATACTTCAAGACTTACTTTCTAGAATATTTAAATTTTGTTTGAGGTACTACAGCAAGGAGGATAAAGGCTATTCCAAAGCTACAACAAAGCAAAAGTCTTCACTGTAAGCTCCTGCTTGCTGACTTCAGACTGCAGTAACTGCTAGAAAGTCCTCCTTAGGTTAAGGAACCTATCTTCACCTGTGTTCTAGCAATTGGTCTTAACTCCTGTAGACTTACAGAGCTAGACAATGTAAATCATTTTCCATATGACAGGTCTTCAAATATGTGCAGACACCTCCTGGAGCACCTGAGTGGCTCAGTCAGTTAAGCATCTGACTTTGTCTCAGGTGACGATCTCACAGGTTGTGGGTTTGAGCCCCGCATCGGGCTCCACACAGACAGCTCAGAGCCTGGAGCCTCCTTCAGATTCTGTGTCTCCCCTTCTCTCTGCCCTTCCCCTGCTCATGCTCTGTCTCTCCCTGTTAAAAAAAAAAAATGTGCAGACAGCTACTATCTCCTAGCTAAAGCTTACTTTCTTTGTACTAAGTATCCCCAAGTGTCATTTTTCCTTATATGACACAGTTTAAGGTATGAGAGCACATTCTCCTTGCTGTGCCCCCATTATTGTTGCCTTGCAGCTAGTGGTATTAATTTGCAGTTAGTGGTATTGGAGATTCTTTCTTTGGACTTCAAGGGGTAGAGGCTAAAATCTTGAAAGGCTTATTAGGAAATAACACACACCTCCCCATGACTTGCAATCACCCTGTTTGGTGGAGACAGTTCAAACCCATGTCTACTGGTTACAATAAGCCCAGGAATCCTGGATTCATTATGAGATTCTTTTTCTTTTCCTATAGGGTAAAGACGCATCCATTAAAAGACTAGAAGCCTTAAGAAAATCTGATTAGGACAGATCTTTTATAACACAGCCACCACCACAAAGCATTCAGTTAATTCTCAATCTATATGAAGACGGTGTAAGTATGGAACTACTCTCTGGCCATAATTGATGATACAGCAAAAGTTACCAGCCAGATTACTAATGCAATAGCGTTCTCACTAGTTTCCATAAGACCAGTTTCTTCCCATTTCAATTTTACTCCTCATAGTGCTTTCAACAAACAAAGCTGATTATGTCATATCCCTGATTAAAAAGCTCTCTTGGCTTCCTTAGTTGCTTAAATGACTACCTACCTACCAATTCCTCAAACAGAAAATTCTTGCACTCCCGCCACCCCTACCACACTCCCACCCAATATGCCTTTCTAAATCTCAGCCCAGTTGCTACCCCCGCTATGTATGCTTCACCATCATACAGGCTAGTTCCTAACCTCAGTCAGCTGTGTAACTGATGTGAGTTTTAGGTCGAGGCAAAAAGGAGATGGCCTAATCTATCTTTATAGCTCACTGCTGTTAGGAGTCAGGTAGACAGGGCCACCAGAAGTCCCACCTACCATCATCTTCCCTTACCGCCACTTCCTAGATATGTGCTAGGCTTGATCAGAATCCCAGGACCTTGTCCTTTACTGTTCTCTCTGTATAGAAGAATACACTTCCCCTAATTCTTCTGTAAAACCTAAGTTTAAGACAATGATCAAATGCCACTTCAAAGGCTCTGTGAAGCTGTTCTCCATTTTTCTCAGGAGTATGCCTTACAATCCCCTCTGTGCTATGGCAGTTTAAGGTCCTTTCTCTTAGGACCTTAAACTAACTAAGTAACTAAGACCTTAAGTAACTAAGAGCAGTTACTGATTTATAATTTAATTTTTATCTCTACACTTCCTTTCCTTATTAGATTATGAGCTCCTTTGGGGTGCTGAGGATCTGTCTTACTCCCTTTTGTAATCTCAGAATGTATCCTTGTGTCAGTCACATAATCGTAATACGCTTGTTGAATGAATAATAAAATAGAATGTCTACTTTGTTTTGAAAAGGAAGCTGATTTCAGTAAAGTTTCAGAAAAAATGAAGAGAGAAATAAAAGTACAAGTTACAATGGATTTGTCATGATTATTTTCAGTGGAATTATAAGACCTTGCCAAATCATAAAATATTATTTTAGTAGACGCCTGAAATCTCCATCATAAGAACTAAAGAGATGAAATTTTTATGGGCATGTTTATTCAAGCCAGTGCACTAAGCCACTTAGGATTCTTGTTCACTTAAAACTATCAAAGTTTAAAAAAGTAAAATGGTGCATGTATTTATTTATTATCAATTATTAAACATTACTGTTTTTCCAGTGTAAATAGTTCATATAGTGTCAAAATTTATTATTTTCATTAACTTTCTATGGTTCGTCTGACAATGTATTTAAGTTGGTAAAATTTCTGCTTGTCTCTATGTTACCGCTTCTCTAGTAATTTTTTCCTTTCGGTTTTTAAATAATTTTTCAATGTTTATTTACTTTTTAGAGAGAGAGAAAGAGTGTTGAGAGCATGAGTGGGGGAGGGGCAGAGAGAGAGGAGACACAGAATCTGAAGCAGGCTCCAGGCTCTCAGCTGTCAGCACAGAGCCTATTGCAGGGCTTGAACTCATGAACCATGAGATAGTGACCTGAGCTGAAGTAGGTCGCTTAACCGACTGAGCCACCCAGGCACTCCCAGTGCCTTTTCGGATTTTAAAAGCACTGAAATCAACCTGTCAGCCATAGTCAATATCTGTTTGCAACTGCATATTTTTGGGTTGCTATAATTCAAGGTATCACAAGTATTTCTTAATTTAAATATTTACTCTGTGTGCAATATCCTCCAATATGGCATTTCTTGCAGCTGCTAGAAATCTTTCAGAATCCTACCATGTGAAATTAAACATAGTCTTCAAATGGTAAGAAGCCTTTGCTAGCAACCAGAATACTGTTTTCAGGTTGCTTTAGACTTCGTTGATCTCAACTGCAGACACCTCGACATATGGTAGGAATGTTCTCTCCTCATCAGTTCTTTTCTTAAGGCTGCAATTTCCTCCTTGGGTGAGGAGAATGGTATGGATTCAGTGTCTACAGCTCTTTGAAGATGGATTTTATTAAGTGCTAATCTTTTATAAATAACTGAACCTAAACAAACCTGGTATTGAGTGATACTTTTTATCCTTCTTTATGGGAGGTGAGAGGCTGGGTGTCTTTTGACCTACTCCATATTTGTTAATTTAATTGAGAGTTGTAAACCCTGTAACTGAAAAACCAAATTACACATTTCTTTAAACAAAAACAACAAAAAAGTGTTTGGGAGAATGGAGGACTCCATAAGAATCAATGGTTCTCAACTTGGGCCAATTCTCTCTGACTAGGGACATTTTTTAATATCTGAATACATTTTTTTGGTAGTCATGACTGGTATGGTGCTACTGGCATTTAGTGTAGAGAGAAATCCAGTCATCCAATTCTTGTTCTCCAATAAGTAAGGTATCATTTTTTCTCTGGATGCTTCCTATAATTTTGTTAGTTTTCAATTTGATTATGATGTACCTGGGTATTGACTTTTACAGATTAATCCAGTTGTGGGGCGGCTGGGGGGCTGTGAGTTAACTGTCTAATTTTGGTTCAGGTCATGATCTCATGGCTTATGGGTTCAAGCACCCCTTTGGGCTCTGTGCTCAGGGCCTGGAGCCTGCTTCAGATTCTATGTCTCCCTCTCTTTCTGTCCCTCCCTTTCTCTCTCTTTCTACCTCTCTCTTTCTCCCTCCTCCCTAAATGAATGAATAAATGAATAAATGATTAATCCAGTTTAGATTTTGCTAAGCTTCTTGAATGTGTAGATTTATGTCATTTGCCATGTTTGCGAAGCTTTCTTGCAATTATTTTTTCAAATATTTTCTCTGCAAAAATTCTTTTCTCCTCTCCCTCAGGGACTCAGCTGTCAGACTTTTGGTATTGTCCCAAAGGTGCATGAGGCAATGATCATTTTTTTTTTCAATTTTTTTTTCTTGTTGTTCAGATTGGACTTCTATTAATCAGGCTTCAAAATTAACAGAAATTAGTCTGAATCTTCCCTCTGTTATTTCCATTCTGCTATTGAACCCATTTGGTGAGTTTTTGTATTTTGGTTAGTTCCTACCTTTCCTTTCACTTCAAGAGTGTTTGCCCTTACTTCCTGGAACATTTTTATCATGGTTGCTCTAAAAGTCTTCGGGAGATAATTCCAACATTTGCATCAATTCAGAATCATCTATTGATGGTCTTTTCCCATGTGAATTGAGGTTTTCCTGGTTCTTTGTATGCTGAGTAATTCTGGATTGTATTTTGAATATGATGTTATGAGATTTCGAGTCTTATTTAAACCATATTTAAAATATTCATATTGTTGTTCTATCAAGCAATCAACCTGTTTCAATTCAGGATGCAAATTCTGACCAGCCTTCTATGGGTTGTGGTTTCAATGTCAGTTCTGTTTCAAACATCTTTGTAACACTATTTGGATGTGTCCTGTACATGCACTATCCAAAGTTCAGTCTGGAATCCAGGCAGTGGTCTATCCCATAGCTCAGTTTTCAAATCTTTGGTAGGTATACTGCTTAAAATAAGACTTAAGCCTATCTAGCTCAGAGATGAGCTGAGGAGTTCATAAAGAACTTTATAGGTGGCACCTGGCTGGCTCAGTTGGTGAAGCATGGGACTCTTAGTAGTGGGGTTGTGAGTTTGAGCCCCATGTTCAGTGGAGAGATAACTTAAAAATAAAATCTTAGAATAAACAAAAAAAAAAAAGAGAGAGAAAACTTCATGAGATTGTTTTTTCAGTCTTCACTCTCTCTATTATCTCCTTGGTACTTTTTGGTTCTTTGAGACACCATTTTCAGTCATCTAACCAGAAAGCTAGTACTGTACTTATTCCACTCTGCCACAAACTTCCTATGACTGATTTTCCTCTAATTTCTCACTCTTGGGAAGTAGATTTTACATAATAGTATACTTAAATCCAGCTGTCAACAGTGGATCTTTTTGAAATGTCTTGAAATTTCTGTTATGTGGGTGACATTCATCTCTGGTTTCTAATATAAATGCAAATAATCATTATCTACTCATTCAGTAAATTTTAACTGAGCATCTAGTATGTGCTAGTTAGTATTTCAGTGAATGATACAAGGACATTTCCCTCTGGAACTTATATTTAAATTGAAGGGAAGGGCATTTGGGTGGCTCAGTTGGTTAAGCAACTGACTTCGGCTCAGGTCATGATCTCACAGTCTGTGGGTCCAAGCCCCACATTGGGCTCTGTGTTGACAGCTCAGACCTGGAGCCTGCTTCAGATTCTGTGTCTCCCTCTCTCTCTCTGCCCCACCCCCACTCATGCTCTGTCTAAAAAATTAATAAACATTAAAATTTTTTTAAATTTTAATTGAGGGGAAACAAAGTGAATAAACAATAAGTAAATATCGGATATGTCAAAAAGAGATAAGTACTACACAAAAATATAGCAAGAGAAAAGAGGTGGGGGTGTAGACGTTAACTCAGAGTAACGTGGGACCCGAGAGAGTGAGGAAAGAAGTAATGAGATCTGCTTGAAGTTAAAAGGATTGTTCCAGTTTTTCCTCTTTATCTATTTCATTAGTCACTTCAAAGATAACTTGGTAGGTTAGACAGTTGGAGCCCATGTGTGAGCTGCTACCTTGCTCAGAAGTTCCCTGATTTCATGTCTTTTCATCTTAACCATCTGAATTCTGTATGTTCAAGGCACAATTTTCAAGCGTACCTGGGGCACAGGCCAATTCTCCGCTAACAAACAGCATTTGGGGCAGAATTTGTTACTGTTTATTAGTTCCCCACTTTTTTTTTTTTAATGTTTTATTTGTTTCCAAGAGAGAGAGACAGCATGAGCAGGGGAGGGTCAGAGAGAGAGGGAGGCACAGAATTGGAAACAGGCTCCAGGCTCTGAGCTAGCTGTCAGCACAGAGCCTGATGCGGGGCTCAAACCCACAAACCATGAGATCATGACCTGAGCCGAAGTCAGACACTTAACCGACTGAGCCACCCAGGTGCCCCCCGACTTTTTTTTTTTTAACTGCAGACACTGACTGGTATACTCTGGGCCAAGTTTCTTTAAGGTTTTAGTTTACAATAAATAATTCTTTTCTTGTGTGTCTTATAAAATATGTTCCTTGTACAAAAATCAGAAATCACAGATAAGCAAACAGGAGGAAAATAATTAAGAGATGTTCATGTAAAATAATTTTGGTTTATACACTTCCATTTTTTTAAGTTTTTTTCTTTTTAAGTTTTAAGTAATCTCTACATTCTACATGTAGCTCAAACTCACAATCCTGAAATCAAGAGCTGCATGCTCGACCAACCAAGCCAGCCTGTTTTTTTTAACCATGAATAAGTTTCACATGTTTGCAACAACTGTTCTCAGTGTGATTATGGGTTCAACCACTAACATGAGACTGTCAGTACGACCACACCATGCTGCATCACAAAATGTCCCAACTTAGCTCACATCAGGTTTTTAATCACATCACTTTCCAAGGAGACATACATATACACCTGTTTAGTGTCCTCTTTAGAAATCTTTAATAGAGCTTCTGAATTGATGGTAAATACTCTTACCTGGTAACTCATCTGCTACATTTGTAGCCAGGACACATATCCTTTTGTCACTAAATAATTAAGGCTACAACATCAACACAAGAACAGTAGTACCAACAACTGCTGTTTATTAAGCACTATGTGCTAGCCATGCTGCTCAGCAACTTAAAAATTCAAAGCATTTTCTAAAATATTTCAGAAAATTACATCATTAAAAGAGAATTTAGTTTTGACTTATTTCCAGAAAAATAAGCTAGCCATAGAGTCAATAAAACTCAAGAGAACCAGAGAGCAGTGTTAGCTTGAACTATTCTACTTATTTATCCAGGTCCCATCAATAATTAAACTGTCCCCTGATGCCACCAGCATACCATTTAATTCTTCTGCTACACTGCACTGAAATGCTATGGAAAAAGTTCCTCTTGTTATATTATTTACTACTATTGCATCAGCATACTAAATTACCTATGGTAGCTCTCTGGTAATAAAATAGGCAATTTATTTTTCAGAAAATGAATTACTCATTGGTAAATCACAGCCATGACCGTCTTTACTCCAAAAACGCAAAAGATAAAAATTCCGTCCAAAGCATGACATTCTAATACCACTCTTTGACCTAATAATTCTACTTCAAGGAATATAGAATAAGGAAAAAATACCACAAATGTGTGAAAGCTTTAAACGTCCAATAAGAGGAAAAGAACATGGTCATGCAGATAGTGAAAACATGATGTAGGCAAGAAATATCTTGTTTTAAAAGATTATTTCCAGACATGGAAGATGCTAACAAATTTTACAGGAAAAGGGCAGGTTCACAAACTACATGCAACAAAGTCTCAATTTTGTAAAATAACATTTATGTATGTTTGTACATTACATAAATACATTTATACATACAAATGCTAAAAAGATACAGCCCAAGATTTTAACCACAGGTAGCGTTACTATGGAGAATTAGTTCTATTTTTTCAATGTTTTCTAAATTTCTACAATGAATATATATTTTTATATTAAAAAAGAAACAGATTCTTTCTCTTTCATAGATTGGTAGTTCTCAGATTTTTAAAAACAAGGATAGAGCATTAGAGATCTGTTGTAGACTAGTATCTTTTCTAACTTATATTAAAGCCTCTGAATGCTTTCAGTGGTCTAACTGAAAACACATTTTTCCCCCTAAGAAATGATTTTGTTTTCTTTCTTTTCATGCTGGGGTATTTAAGTAGAGTATGACTGGCCTTAATCACAAATGAGTATGATTACAAATTTCACTAATAATGTCTCCTTCCTTTCAGATTGGGCCACACAATCAATACATCAAAACTGGGTTAATTCCCAGTTTGAATCTGATAACCTCTGGCATTTATGCCAAAGTGGAGTAATTTTCAGTGGCCTCCGACCAGTCTCTGCTGTTTTGAATCCCCACCTATAGCTGGGTGGCTGACAGATTTTGCTGCCTCATCCAGAATTGTCATTCTTCAGGATTTTCATAAGAAATGGAGAGAGCCAAGACCCTAGGGTCCCATTCTAAGAACTGTCCGACCTATGCAATGAAAAACATCTCCAGTTACCACAGAAAAACAGTGACAGAGTCATCGTAACTATGAATTACGACATGCAGGCAAAGACAAACTATATACCCACTAGCCTGGCTCTGCAATTTATATCTCTGAGTCTTTTATTTCCTCCTCCCTGAAATGTGGATTATAATACCTGTTAACTGGGCAGCTGCAAGGATGCATGAGCTAATGTGTGAAAAACACAGAGCATAGTGCTTGGTGTACAGTTAAAATTCCCTAAGTGGCAGTGTACAGATGTTGTTACTGAAGAAATAAACATACCTGTATGCATATTTATGCAAACTAAGGAAGGATAAAAACATTAATAATCTGAAAACAATCCACGGGGAAATGATAGCCTTGAAGATAATTTAAAATTCACAAAGATAATTTAGCAGCGGCAACTGCTACCATTTTGCTGTGCTCCCTCTAAACTACATACTTCTATTAACAATCGTAAATTTGAGAAGTAAGATCATGTGATAAGGTGCTTAAATAAAGTGACTGCTGCAAGCTGGCTGTGTACTTTCCTGCAATTATGACCGCTGACGTTAATTACATTTTTATGTGTAGCATATGAACTGCACATTTTCTGACTGCAGCCCCAGGCCCGATGCAGGACACTCTCTTTCGGCATGAGTAATGGCAACAAGGCGGCAGAGCCTCATCACTTCGGGAGGCAGGGCTGGAGAATGGGGCAAGAGACACCTGACCACCTCTTGTTCTCTGGGAAAGAAACAGGGGCCGATAATGAAACAAACCCATGTGCACAAGGAGGCTCCGATTCCTGACCTTCTAGGTAAAGCAGACGTTAAGAGAGTAAAAGCAGAGTCCTACCCTGTCCATATCTAACAGAAGGTCTGGAATTGAGTAACTCTTATTGTTGAATGAATGAAGAAATCAATGAAGCCTCAAAGTCCTAACTCTCCATGTGAAACAGCTATGGGGGACCTCAGAGGCATGGGGAGGGGGGAGTTGGCCAACACAGGTATTCCTTGGGTTATTCCCTGATTTCCCACTAACTGTTGAAATGTGAGAACCAAAATTTTAATTCGGCTACAAGCAAGGAACTGGGAGGACATTTCCCAGAGTGCTTACAAATATGGTCTAGAACTTCATAATAAGGGAAATGCCAGTGTAACGATTTGGACGTGTTTATCACAGTTGTGCCATATATTCTCCTTAAATGAGGACAGATTTAGTATAATGGCTTGAGGAAACATTTAGTATAATGGTACAGAATGAGTGTTTACAATACAGACAATAATAAAGATAATAGCTAAAAATTACCTAGGACTTCTGGAGTCCAGACAACTGGGCTAAGTGGCTTTTCATGATGACTCATGAGCCCTCCATACAATGATCTGAAATGTTACACATCGACTTTATAGATGCAGAAAGTGAGGCCTAAAAGGTTTACAATTACTCCCAAGTCCGCACGGCTACTGACAGTGATAAAGCCAAGACGCATACCCCAAATACTGGATTTCAGAGCCTAAAATATGAATTACTGTTATTCTGACAAACAGGATTCATTTAGAGTTCTAAAGGCATAAATCGAATCAACATTTGAGTAACTGGGTCCTGTTGTTTTTTACTTTACTTTTTCTACTTGTAGAAAACCATTACTGGTTCTGATGTGATTAAAGTTTAAGTTTTAAAGCTGTTCCCTATACCTATGTGTGGAATTAGATACTTAAAAAAACTTTTTTTTAACATTTATTCATTTTTTCAGAGACAGAGAAACAATGTGAAGGGGAAGGACAGAGAGAGAGGGAGACACTGAATCTGAAGCAAGCTCCAGTCTCTGAGCTGTAAGCACAGAGCCCAACACAGGGCTTGAACTCATGAACCATGAGGTCATGACCTGAGCCAAAGTTGGCCATTACTTAACCAACTGAGCCAACGAGGAGCCTCTGGAATTAGATATTCTTATAAGTGTCTTCCTGATTATTATGTCCACTTGGGCACAAACACATTCCTAGAATTACCTGCTCCAAACTCTATTTGAACAGTTTGGGTAAAAGGATTTTCTACCACCACCTAAACTGAACACAATACAGCTTTGTAAGGGGCTGAACCTGTCAAGCACCCAGTATCTCTCTGGATCTCCATACAGACTTGGGGATATTTTTGAAAAATGAAGAAGTCTCAAAATCCTCTCCCAAGAAAGACAGGCATTGTGCGAAGGACTCCATAATAGTCCTAAAGGTCACTTCAGACTGGGTCTGAGGATTTCTCTCCATTCTGACAGAAAATAAGCTTCTGGAACTTTAAGAATGGAAGAGGAGCTAGATCGAAGAGAAAGGTTTGGTAATCAAATAAGAATAAAAAGGGTAGGGGGAGGGGCGCCTGGGTGGCTTAGTCGGTTAAGCGTCCGACTTTCGCTTAGGTCATGATCTCGCGGTTCGTGGGTTCGAGCCCCGCGTCGGGCTTTGTGCTGACAGCTAGCTCAGAGCCTGGAGCCTGTTTCAGTCTGTGACTCCCTCTCTCTCTGACCCTCCCCTGCTCATGCTCTCTCTCTCTCTAGAAATAAAAAAAAAAATTAAAAAAAAAAAAAAAAAAAGGGGTAGGAGGAGAGCAGAAAAGATTAGTCTTGCTTTTTAATCTAAAGGAACCTAAAGTTGCCTGGACTTAATAGGCATGGGTTAAGCCTCCTGTGAGATGACAAATGTGTCCCATTGGGCTGATCCGGCTTCTCAGTAAGTTCCAATCTGTCCCTTTTGCCTTCTGCCTCTTGTTCTTTCTTTTTCCAGTAATAATATGCATGGAAAGGTGGGCTGTGCAGTGTGCTAGTGCTGCGTGAGAAAGGGAACATTCAATACTTGTAATCATAATGACTGTTAAGTTACATACAACCTGGCCGAGGGACCTCAAACTCTTTCCTTCCCCTGAACGTGTCATGTTACTGCTTTCCCTGGGACAAGAGTCTTTGTCTGTGTGATGAACACCTCCTTCTCCAGCAGGTCCCACTCCAAATACCCCCCCCCCCCCCCCCCCCCCCCCCCCCCCCCCCCTCGTGAAGACGTTCCTTGACCCCTCAGTAAGGTGAAGATCTCCAGCTTCAAGCTCCCACAGTGGGTTGTAAGCCCCTTTAGCGTGGCGACTGTTAATTACTGTAATGAGTTCCATGCAGTCAGAGATGTGTCTTTGAACTCTGCCTCCTCAGGCATTTTAATGAAATTTTGTTGAATAGACAAATAAATTAATTCGGCTGGGGTGCTGGCCGCCGACACCCTGGCTGAATGGTGGCAGCCTTCCTGTGACTGGAAGCATCAAATAGCACCACCTTCTTGAGCAGGAGCACTGTGTTTTCTTCCTCCATGCAGCCTTCCCAAGACCTAACACCAACTCCTCCTCACAGAAGATGCTCAAACAAAACAAAAAACAAAAAACCCAAAAAACCAACCAAACAACAACAACAAAAAACTCAGTGAATTAAATGAGACCTTGGCTGAAAGGGCTGACTTCTAGAAAATTACTTTACTTTCATGGCTCCATCTAAACTATTTTTCAGATATCTGATTTTTTAAGACACACTGGGTATTTCTCTACCTGATTTCTTAATATGTTCTTCCAAGATTTTTTTAAAGATCCTACTTTGTTTGAAACACTTTCCACACACCCCCCCTATTTCATAGAGCAGAAGAGGACCTGGAGTCTGCTAAACTCCATTTCTAGGTCAGACATAGAACCTAATGTGGATACATGAAACATGGCTAAGAGGCTTTCCAGCTGGCCTGCCTAACACTACATCTTTGTTTTCAAGGGCCCCTTTGAAACATAAATATGTCATTAATCTACAAGGGGGTTCTTTTCCCCCACTTTCTGAAACTAATACTTACTTGCTGAATAGAGTACAGATATCAGAATAGGCACCAAACACCACTAGCACAAAGCTGAGGAGAGGTGGGGAGAACTGTTGTCCTATAAATATAAAAACTGAAAGCTCCTCTCATTGGGCAAGTAGCTGCATTCTCTACACAGGATATGGTCCAATCTTGTTATTGTTCTCAACAAAAATAAAATTACTGAGAGCTGGCTGAGAGTAGTAACAACGATAAGAAGGCTTAAAAGCCCAGCTCCTATTTTTAAAATGGATTTGGGAAGGAGGAAGCTCTCTGGCATATAAGAGACTGAGTTTTCTGTGCCCTGTGGAATTTTCTTCATGTCACCCTCTCAGCGCCTCCGCTGCTAGTCTGGTGAGAGCAAGAAAAAAATCATAGTCACATTTTTCCAAGAGAGCAGCACATCTGGTTATCTCATTTTTCAGAAGTGTCTGATCATGTGTGGGCCCAAAACACAGAATTTAAGGCTTTTCCTCTCTGGTCCGGTTTTTCCTAACTACAGCCAATGCGTTCCTAAGGACAGAGGTACAGTCCGCACGTACATCTCATTTCAAAATTTTGCTCACAGAGTCACTGATTTACAACTCTGTGAGCATGCCTGCTCAGGTCAAACTTTTTGTTCTGTGTATTTAAAATATTCCTCCTTTTATTTTTGTAGCTAAAACTTAACAGAGTACAATTAAGTAATGAAGGCACCAGACCCTTCCCAGTTGTGCTTACAGGAAACCACATTATGGCAGGATTGATGGAATGTACCTTTTTAAACATCCTGGTGGAATCCTCACTTATCTGCATGAAACGCATAATCACATTGTTCAGATAGATGTCACTCAAAGTTGCATGGTCTTTGCTTTCTCTTCTCACTTGGTTCAGAAGCAAATACCAGCAGTTCACTGGAGACAGCAAATTCTGGTCTTTCCTGAGAAGTGAAGAAAAACAGAATTACCCTCGATTTGAAAGCTGCCCCAACCAGCTGGGGGAAGTCACCAAGGTGAAGCAGGAGCCACAACAGATGGGTATTATTGCTCTTCTTCCTACTCTGGGCATTGCTCATTGGGCTACTCGAGAGCCAGCACATCAGCCTTCCAGGCTGTGATGGCGGAAAGCCAGCAATTCCCTAGGCCTGGAAGAAAAAACTTGGACCAAGAACACCAGTCAAACCCACACTCCTGACAAGGGCCATGGGACCCTAACACACACAGTACTCAGGCAGGCTTTCAGCTTTCAACATCCATTGAAGAAAGTAGTTGATATTTACATAAAAGTCTATTGACTACTGTCTCACAGACTGACTGTGGTTTGCCACTGCTTACAAAGTCTGCTTTGAATGTCCAGTCTGCTGCTGGAAAAGAGATTTGGCTAGGTATGCTTTCCATGGGACATACATTCGAGGATTATTCATTAATCCCCTGATATATAAACTCCAGCTTCCCAAGAAGTGTTCCTGGGAATCACAGCTTTACAACATTGTCTGAAGGCTCAGGAATAGAACCAAGAGGTTTACTGCCTTATGACCTGTCATTAAACTATTTCAGATTTGTAACGACACCTTGTTTTAGTCTAGAGAATAAAGCTAAAAGTGAATATAAACCACAAGACAACTTGGAAAAAAAATCTTAAAGGATACCTCCAAACAAAAAATGGTAACCAACTGGCTTCAGAAAAGAAAAAAAAGACAGTGGTCTTTAGTTTAAAGTTAGACTTTAGTTTAAGTCTAACTGAAAAATGACAAAGAAGGCATAAGAATGTTTATCCTACGTAGGGCCACTAGTGCCATTTGTACTGGACATGCTACCTTATTATTCACAATCACTTATGATTCTGAACATTAATTATGTTAGGAAAGAAATCATTAAGTCAACTCTTTCTGCCCCTAAGTTCCTCAGATTCAAGATCTGACACTAAATCAAATCCAAATCCTCTGTGGAAGAAAGTACAAGTATCAGATGGAAGTAGAAACAGTTGAAGGGGAAAATCCTCTGTTCCAGGGTCCTAGGATTGGTACCCACTAGAAAAGCCCCCTGGCACACTAGAATTACACCCCTTTTTTTTTTTTTTTAATCAAAGTCATCAATCAAGAGACACTGCATCTGTGGCAGACAATACAGGCCTTTCTATTGACAGTCTCTATCTAGCCAGCCTAAGAGGTAAATGTTACATTAATATATTAACTTTTATGTATATCCTTTATGCTGAAATAACCCATAAATTCTCTGAGAACATTTCCTACTTTGACATTTCCTACTTTGAGAACGTTTCCTATATTTTTGTATCCTGAGTGTCCTGCCCAGGTTAAGCATTAAATAAATGATTTTTCACTCGCTGAATAAACATGCATTATTGCCTTAATAGTAAGAGACAATAATATACAATGACAGTAATAGCAGCTATCATTTGCTGAGCACCTGCTACAAGAAATACTACACAAGAGCATAGAATATTAATCTATTCTGTCCAAGTTCAAATCCCAGAACTATATTTACTAGCTATGTGATCTTGGCCAAATTATCTCAACTTCTCTATGCCTCTGTAACTTCATTTGTAGAGTAGGTAAAACAACAGTACTTGTAAGATTATTATGAGGATGATTTCAGTTAATATATAGTTTTTAATGCTTACTATAATGCCTTAGATCCACGATAAGTGCTAAACAAAGTTAGCTACAAAGTTAGCTATTTTTATCTAGTGGCTGGCTGGTCTAAAGACTTGACACACATTAACTCTACATAATCCTTACCACTACAGTTTAAGGCAGAAATTCTTTGTATGCCCTCTATCAGTGAGAGAGGTGAAGCTTAGCGATTTGCTGAAGACCAAACTAGTATCAGAGTCTTTGAGTCCAGGAAGGCTGATCTAAGCCTTGGTCTTCTGTCAGTGGCAAACTTAAGTTAAGGGCTGTTCTACACAATGAGCATCCCAAAGCTGAGAACTGCCAAAGATTTAACATTTGTTTGGTGAAGAGAAGAAGGGACACAGAGTGCATAACTCATGCAGGCTATCAATCACATCAAGGACTTTGTCATGTTTCTTATTTAATGGTCATCAAATCTCATTTTACAAGTTAGGAAGCCAAGGCCCAGAAAGGTTAAACAACTTGACCAGAGTCGCACAGGAAAGCCAATATTCAAACCAGGTCTGTTTGATGCTTTCATAAAGGCTTTGAGTTTCTTCCTACGCCTCGTTTGGCCCTTCTGTAGACTTATCTTCAGTCCCAAATTCAATGAGCCCAAATCAAAGAAAATTCCAAACTGTTTACCTCTTGACAAAAAACATGTGGACAAACCAGGAGAAAGAAAAAAGGGGCAGCTGAACTACTAAGGGATCAGACTAAGGTGCCTTGGTCCATACAGGTTTTCAGCACAACCGATTACCAAGCATGGAACACAGAAGATGTTCAAAAATATTTACTGATTGGATGAATGGGCTGTCTTCTTGTTTGTAATCACTTTAAAAAGGGACAGTTACTGTGAATTCAGTACTGGGTCCAGTCCCTTTCCAGTTCTAGTCTCTGTCAAGTACGTTTGACATTTGTCCACCCTGGGAATCATCACTAAGATTTATTTCTACACTGGACCAACACTAGAGATTAGCCATCAGAAACAAAATTTTTTCCCCCTATCAAGAATTGTGCTGCAAAGCCAACAGTGAAAACAAAGACAGGTTCTCTGCAGCCTCCTCTAGTCTGGAGCTCAGCCTGAGCAGACTGGACCCTGTGTTGCTGCAAGGAGGTAGGGGGGTTTTCTGCTTTACCAACGTACAAATAGTACTTCCGCTGGTTGGGATTTTAGGCTGGAGCGCAATGCAATAGGGTTGGTAGTGGGGAGGCCCTCTGTTCCACCTCTCTACCTTGCACACGCTTCATCGTCTGCCCCACATGGGACTTAAGGGTGGCTGTAACTGTCCCTTTGAGTTTACAGTCCCCTCTTCCTCTTTTGGCCCCTGGAAGTTTCCCTTACTTTCCTATGAGTTCAGTCACACATTTATAGTGATGTCCATTATATTTTAATCAGCATTTCTGGAAGTTTCATAGCAGAAATACTTTTCAGATTGCCTAGCCTACTATATTTCCAGAAAGTAAAGACAGTGCTGCCCTTTAAATACCTTCTAAACAAATCTCTTTCTTTCTGCCTGCTGTATTGCTAGTGAGCACCCCCTACGTGCTCTCCTCCCTCTCCTGTGGCTTCTTCCAGTCTACAGTCCTACCCGGGGTCTTTGTCATCATCTTATAATGCAGGTCTGAGTTGGTTCACTCTTCTACTTAGAACTCTCCAAATGCTTCTCATGTAGTCAGGACAAAGTTCAAGCTGTGAAGTGTGACCTACAGGCCTCCTGGATCTGGTACAATTTATACCTGTGGATTGAATATTTCCACTTGGTGGTGGAAGGGAAAAAACATGGCATCCGCTCCTCTGTCTGAGCCAACAAGATTTAAAACTGGGAATTCTCTTCCTCTGCCTCCTGCCAGCACCTCGCCTCTGCTGCCTTCCCTTCTCCCCCTCCTCCTGTCTCTGCATGACACAGCTTACCATCTCCCTACTTGCTCCCACTTGACTCCTTCTGTTCCACACAACTGCCTTGCTCCCTTTCCGTCTGCTCCCTGATACAGGATGTTCCCCTTGCTGGAACATCTGCTCTGGTTCCCTCAACTTGCCAACTAGTCCTTCATGTCTGCACTTACATATCACTTTTTCCACAGCCTTTCCTTGGCCTTCCCTTCCCCACCTCCACTATAAAATGGATTTCCATCGGATCTCTCCATGGCATCCTGCACTTAGCAATGTCATAGTTCATATATACTCTATTAAAGTTGCCTACTGCTCTTTTTCTGCCTCTAGGATCTAAATTACAAAGTAAATTTCACTATGAGAAAAGCTGTATGTATTTTTTAAACAAATGAAGTACAATTAATTCAAGGTTTAATTATACTTGGTCATAAATATTTTACTAAAAACCCTGAGTTTAAAGTCAGTCTCAAGTGCAGTGATCACAAACATGATTGGGGGTGGGGAGCTAAACACAAGCACCCCTTACTGCTCATTTTCAGACAAAATCACTACAGAAACCCTGAGGTCCTTGCTCGGAGAAGCAGCCATCATAAATGTGCCTACTGAAATATCTTCCAGGGTAGACACCAACTCCCATTTTTCTGTAAGCAGGCATTTTATAAACACACACCTTTTCTTCTTATATATAAAGTCCTTCACAAATAAATATTTATTAGAAAGAAAAAAATGTTGAGAGATTTAAAAATGTAATACACTGGTGCTCACAAATTATAAATGCAGAGAGTTGCTTTCATCTGTGAGGATATTCAGATCGACAGCTTATCCGCCGAAGATGGAACATTCCAAAACCAAGAAGGGTGGTGAGAAGGTAGGGTATCACCTTGGAAAGATGAATTTGAGTCAAATCTCTCTTACTTGTACTGCTGATGATCCTTGGTGCTTCTTGTTTTTGCCATGAACCTTTCTGCTAACTTCTCTAGGTTCCGAGAATATTCCGTCTCAATTTCAGCTTTTTTCCGGAAGAAATCCTGGAGGTCCTGGAGAAGTTGAACTCGCATCTCTGTTTGCTGCTCCAGGCATTTTTGTTGCTCTACCAGCTGAGCTCTGATTTCTAAGGAAAGAAGAGAATCTATTTGACGATTTTGTGAAAACTACTGAGGCGTGTGGGTACATGTGAGACGAAAGTAACAAATCCTATTTTACGTTTCGCTCTGTCTTGGACCTTTATGAGACTGCTAGATCCAGATCGGTTCTTTACATAATCTGCTGACCCTTTAAAAGAATGGGCCAAGTCCCAGGAAAGAATGTAATAAATGAGGATAGAAATATGGGTTACATTTGCAATGCCGCAAAAGAGCATGGTCATGAGGGCAAATAAATTAAGGCCTTTAAGATAACAATTGATAACATGTGACATCTTTGGGTAGCTAAGTGCATTGTAATTTTTTCAACAGCATTTTACCTCAACTATCCCTTTCAAATTTGAAAGGCAAAGATGTGAGCATCATTTCTTCCAGATTTCTGAACCACCAAATATGTGCCAGTTGGCAAGCACATCAGACACTGACATCTGGTAATTTTTATTTAGTGTATAAACTTCTAGTTTGTAAAACACATAGCTTCTGGGTTTATAGAGATGCTCTGCCTAAAAATAATTTCCTTGTATATTCAAATAATCCATTCATAAATGGAATCCTCAGATTCCACTTTATTATTCTATTCACAACATCAAAGGGTCTTCACTTGGCCTTCAGTTTTTACACAGTGTTCAAACTAACAGCTCTACTGACACTTATAATCCTGAAAAGAATCCTCTGATGATTTTAATACATTGGGAAGATGAACGTTAGTCTTTTACTGACTGAGGGGAAAAAACACAAAAGCAAAGGTGTGTCATGCAAAACTATCTGTAAATGACTGTAATGATGGAACCTGTGTGTTTTAGAAAATGAGATACAGCAATAACTCTGACTTGTTTTTGTCCGAGGCCCAGCGCTAACCTCCAGGCAAGAATACTCATACCGGAAAACTTTATTCATCTTTTCCAGAGTCAGTGAGTATTCCCTAAAAGCCCTCACTTTCAGCGAATACTTACTGACTCTGGGAAAGATGAATAAAGTTAACAGAATACAAAAATATGCCCAGGGACACTTGGCTGGCTCAGTAGGTGGAGCATGCAACTCTTGATCGCAGAGTTGTGAGTTCAAGTCCCACACTGGTTGTAGAGATTACTTGAAAATAAAATCTTTAAAAAAAAAAGAAAAGAAAGAAATCAATGTCCTAATAACACCTCCTCAATCCCTTTCTAATTTATCCTTCTTCAATAGCGAAAGACTGAGTTCACAATATGTATGCATACATTTGGTCATGTTTAATCAAGCTCAAGTTTAATCAGCAGGCTGGTCAAGTTCTGAACGGGGTGTCAGGAAACTTGCTCAATTTAATAATGGCTAGCAATAATCAAAGACTAATCTATACCCTATTGAAGTAGGTACAAGTATTATCCTCATTTTAAAAAGAAGAAACTGAGGTTTAAGGAGATTAAATACTTTCTCCTGGCAAAAAAAGATACAATAACTATGAAACAAGGCCCTCAATAATGTCACGTTCTAGGCAACAAGGCTTTAGGCGGAGGACTGGGAAGCCACAGGATGCATTTCTTTTTTTCTTTATTTTTTTATTTTGAGAGAGAGAGAGAGAGAGAGAGAGAGAGAGAGAGAGAGAGAGAGAGTTCCAAGCAGGCTCCACACCACCAGCACAGGCCCTAATGCAGGGCTTGAACTCACAAACTGTGAGATCATGACCTGAGCTGAAATCAAGAGTCTGACGCTTAACTGACAAGGCCACCCAGGTGCTCCACAGGAAGCATTCGGTGTCCTGTCTTGGTTTCTTCACCTCTAGATTGGGGGTTCCTATTACTAATCTCATAGAAGTGTGGTGAACACCAGAGTGAAAACATTATTACAGGCTTCTAACTACCATGAACAGCAGCTTTTTTTTAGTCAATCAAAGTAAGTGTTTTTCAATACAGTGTTATAATCACCGTGTCTACCAAACTCTTTCCCCCACAAATGCATAACTATTTTTGTCTCATGAAGAAGAAAGAAATCAAAGGTGGGGGGGATTTTTCATTCAGGAATCTCAGTACGCCTTTTTCAGATTTGGTAATTTTAGCACATCTTGCTGTGTTAAGAGAAAAATAAATCGTCTTATGCTGTCAACTGGGTTTTCTTTTTTTCTTTTAAGCTGCTTTGCTGCCAAATAAGAAAAAAAAAGTGGCTAAGAGTACAGACCTCAATAGAACTACACAAAAATTCTGTGGGGTTCCTTCCTCAGCCTCATTCTTAGATTTTTCTCTTGCTTGCTTCCTTCAGGGTTTAAAATCAAGAGCCAGGGAATTTTGAGGAGGACTGTATTTAAACAGTTAAAACCCTCATCCTCTTTTTGCTGGGAGTAACAGTTATTTCATATCGTTAGTAATTTCCTCATCAAAACAGGACACTAGCAGCATTTTCGATAAGGAAAAGGTGAAGGGCCAGAATCTAGGGTATGGTTTTGAGAAAATAAAATATGCTCTAAAATCTGGAGGGGAATTCATTTGATCATCTCTTTAATTTAGACAAGTTGGAGACAAATGAGGAAATGATCACAAAAAAGACAGTAAGAAAAAAAAAATCAATACACAAGTACTACCATAAGAAATGTCTTATTAGAAAGAAAAAACCTTTGGGTTCCTTACACCATACAGAGCCACAATGTAGCACAATGTTTGAGTAGGCCACCTCCCAGCACATGCGGTATGGCTTTCTTCATATGACCTCACTAGATGTGATCTAACATGAAATGGCACTGACGAATTTAAGAGTATAAATAAATGAGTAAAATATAATAGTCATATACATTTTGGTCCGCTGCTCAGAACATATCAAAGAAGCCGGTAGTGATGCACTGTGCCCCACACCATATCAGTCCTTGCATTGGGACCGCAGATGGCTACAGGATGTAGCACCACTGTCATGCAAGGTACCAAAGAACCATTAGGGCTGGAATTGGTGAAAGTAGCACAGTAAGCTGTGATTTCTAGAAAAAGTGTAAGCCTTATTTCTGTAGAAGGGATTACAGCTTCCTACCCACGTGCAGATTCTTTAAAGATGATCTTTTAGAACACTTTCTATTAGCTTTTTTTATATTAGTATTGATCTGGATAATTTATTTTTGAGAGTCAAGCTTCATTTTAATTTATAGTTCATCAAGCCATTATTGAGCGATTTTGTGTTAGGCAGGGCATAACAACACTTATGAGGATTTCTAAGACACAACTCCTTCTGGTAGGAAATACAGATCCTAAGTGGATAGCATCAACACACTATGCTCTCTGCTCTAATGGAGAAATGTACCAGGAAGCTATGGAAAGAGGAGCTGACCCAGACAGTGGAACAGCATATAAGGCATAATACCCTGAAGGATAAGTACATTACAAGGTATACAGCTATAACCACCAAGAAAGTGGAAAGACAACACAAAGAATGGAGAAGTATTTACAAATTATGTATCTAAGAAGGAACTTGTATCTTGAATATGTAAAGAACTCTTACAAGTTATTAATAAAAACATAAATAATCCAACTTTTTAAATGGACAAAGGATGTCAATAGACATTTTCTCCAAAGAAGATCTACAAATGGCCAATAGCAGATGGAAAGTGGCTCAACATCATTAGCTGTCAGGAAGAGGCAAACACCACTTCACACCTGCTTGGATAGTTATAATAAAAAGGACAGATAATAACAAGTGTTGGCGAGGATGTGGAGAAAACAGAACCCTCACTCACTGCTTCTAGGAATGCAAAATGGCATAGCTACTTTGGAAAACAATCTGGCAGGTCCGCAAAAGTTTAAATATAGAGTTAACACAGACATAGCAAATCCACTCGTACCTAGGTATGTACTCAAGAAAAATGAGAACACAAAACTTATGTACAAATGTTTATAACGGCATTATTTATAACAGATGAAAAGTGGAACAATGTACATGTCCATCAACTGTTGAACAGATGAACAAAATGTGGTCTAGGTACAGAAGTGACTCAGCCATTAAAGGAGTAAAGTACTGATTCATGCTACAACATGGATGAACCTTGAAAATATAACCTAAGTGAATGAAACTAGGCATGAAGGGAAACTGACTGCATTATGAGCTATCCAGAACAGAGTAATGCACAGAAAGCAGATGAGTTGTTACTATGGCTGGAGGAGTTGGGAAAAATGGGAGGGGACTGCTAAGGGGTATGCGGGTTTCTTTTTGGGATGATGAAAATGTTCTAAAAGTGACTGTGGTGATGTTTACAAAGCTGTGAACATACTGAAAAACAGTGCATTGTACCCATTTAGTGGGTGAGTTAAATGATAGGTGACTTACTGTTGTTATATAAAAAAAGATAGGGGCCCCTGGGTGGCTGAGTCAGCTTATTGTCCAACTCTTGATTTCAGCTCAGGTAATGAGCCACCAGGGTTGTGGGACTGAGCCCCATGTCAGACTTTGCACTGCGTATGGATCCTGCTTAAGTTTCTCGTTCTCCCTCTCTCCGGCTCATGTTCACAATAAATAAATAAACTTAAAAGAAAAAGATAAACTGCTGTATCACAATTTCATGAAATTTTGGTTGTTGAGACATTTCTAAGAATGATGATAATAGTAATAGCAACAAAATAACTCCTCATATTTCCATCCCTAGTACTTTCTAGTAGTTAATCAAATTTGACTACATAAGGGCAAGCATTTTAAAATGATGTCTTTACAGTGGCTCTTGCTTTAGTATTTTTACTTCATCTTCAATTTATCTATAAGCCAGAACAGTAAATGAACTAAGCAGCTAGGATCACGGGTATATTATTAATTGCTACAATTCTAATGGTATAGAAAAGATATACCTAACAGAACATTGGGCGGGGGGGGGGGGCTTATTACCATGACTCCCCAACAAAGGCATGAAACACCACAATCTTTTTTAGGCAGAAAAATGCCACCTCCGAGGAGGCTCTAAGCAGTCATTATTTAAATCTGGGTCAGGACCTACTAAATAGTAATAATGGCCATTTTCACAAAGCTAACATGTGCTGTGTTTTAAAAAATGACTCTTATTTCATTTCTGTGTTACCAGAGCATTACCATAGAATGAGTCAACATTAATAATCCAACAAGACACAGAAAAGTATGCTTTCAAACTACTCAATTAATTTGTTAAAAAACTGAAATAGTTCCTGTAAGCTATAAAAATCTGCTAATACTAAAGAAAATGGAATTGGCTAGGAAAGGAGGAAACAAAGGCATTTCTTCCTATTGCTCTGATAAAAAGGAAGTCCCAGTTCTTAAAATAGAGTGAGACCACAGACTGATTCACATTTCACAGAAAGACTGACTCTATGAGACTGGGTTGCTTCTCTAATATGTTACTAAATGTTGAAGATTAGTGAATAACATTGATAGATGGGGAGTAACACTCATGATCATCCAGCAAATAAAAACACAGCAACATTTCTAAGCTATCACAAACCATCTCAATTTTCTCATAGTCTTGTTTGGTCAGATTTTTCTTATGATAATAAAAAAGTATACATTCTGTTAGACTTTATTAGTACCTTTACCCAATGGAAAATACCAATAAGGTATTTTTCCCAAATGATAGGGGAGAGCCGTTGGAATGTGTCCAAGAACTCCATGCGACTGGTTCTGTCAATTGTTCACATGCTCACCGTTCACATGAATATCTATACAACCTTGTAGCTGCTGATCAGTGAAATACCAGGTGCAAACTTGGGTGAAATAGTTGTTTAGGTTAGAAATTTGGAGCAAAAAAGAAAACCCCACAAAAGTAAACAAAGATCACTTCTCCATTTCACCAGAAATCTGAATCCAAGATCTATGCTTCTCTTATACTTTGCCAGGAAATTACGTGGCATCAACGTGGACCCAGGCTGGAGTTACAGCATTATCAATTATAAGTCATCGGACATAGGGCAAGTCTCTTAACCTCTCAAATTTCACCTTGTGAAATGACAGTCCCACCTCAAGAGACCAGTGAGGATTAAATGAGAAGACGAGAATGCAAAGCATGCCACAATCTGCAAACAATCACCAAACAGGTGAAGATGCTATTATGACTCGTATCAGCAGCCTTTCATTACGAAGACAGTCACCGACTATTCCCTTGAGCAAGGCTCCTTACCAGAGGCTATAAGTAACAGACTGAAGGTCCTGAGCCCTATTGTCAGTGAGAAGAGAGGCAGTGCACACAGTGAGAGCCACTGACCTTCAGGGCCTTAATGTATGAATGTCAAGGAGCAATGGGAGGCATGCAGAAGAAGTTTCCATGGTTGGGCAGAGGGGTGGGCACCAAGGAGGTGACCCTGAGGTTGACTTGGCAGTTTACTGACATGTGCAGGGGGAAGGGTCCTCCAGGCGGAAGGAATAGCATATGCACATGGGGCTCTCTGCTGTGTCAATCCAACCCCAGATGGGTGGGGGGTCCAATTAGGGGCCTAGGGCAGTCCTGTGGAGAACACTAAGGAGTCAGATTTTATGTATCTTAACATCCAGTTTCCCAAACTGGTTTGATGACAAGAACCACTGAGGGTGCTTAGTAAAAATACTATGTCCGGTCCCCTGAGTTTAGCTGGCTATTTTTATTTTGTTGGTCTGGCAGGACCTGGAATGGAGGATTTTAATTATGTACCCAGGTGAATCTTTCCAGTGGGCAACTTCAGGAAACACAAGTAAAGAAGAATGGAACAATTCTGAACAAGGAAAATACATAATCAGACCTGCATTCCAGAAAAATCACACAGACACTGAAATAAATGAAATGCTAAGAGTCTTATGCTTCATGAAATAAGAATTGCCTTTGTAAACTGTATGGTTCCCTGTTTGAACTATGACTTTCTGGGCAAAATGAACTAACAACAATAAAATCACTCACAAGAATGAATGGTATCCATGTTCTCCCCTGCCTAAGCCTATTATTTTAGTTAGTTATGAATTACTCATTTCTGTCATCTGGTGTGGAACTAATGAGAATTTCCATTTAATCTGTTATCAGAAAGGAGAAGCTGATTTTCAACCACATTGTAGAGAAACCTTTTGAGCTTTGCTGCTCGATAGCCATTAGTCACACTGAGCCCTTCCAATGTGGCTAGCCCAAAATGAGAGGTGCTATAAGTGTAAAATATATGCAAAATTTCAAATCTTTTTTTTTTTTTTAAGAGAGAGACACAGAGAGAAAGCAAGCATTCACACTTGCATGTGTGCAAGAGGGGGAGGGGTAGAGGGAGAGAGAAAATCCAAGGCAGGCTCCACGCTCAATGTGGAGCCCAACCTGCGGCTCGATCCTACGACCCTGGGATCATGACCTAAGCCAAATTCAAGAGTCAGACAACACAATCAACTGAACCTCCCAATGCCCCCGATTTCAAAATCTCAGTATGAAAATAAGGAATGTAAAATGTCTCACAGATAACCATTAACATTGAAATTTAGAAATTGAAATTAACATTAAAAATTTAGACACTGGATTATATAGAAGACATTAATAAAATTAACTTCACTTGTTCATCTGTTTCTTCCCACTTTTTAAAATGACTATTAAAAAGCCTAAAATTAGAAATGCGTTCAGGGTGCCTGGGTACCTCAGTTGGTTATTTGTCTGACTTCTGCTCAGGTCACGATCTCGCAGTTCATGGGTTCGAGCCCTGTGTTGGGCTCTGGGCTCACAGTTCAGAGCCTAAAGCCTGCTTTTCAGATTCTCTCTTTCTCTCTGTCCATCCCCCGCTCATGGACGCACACAAGTGTGAACACTTGCTCTCTCTTTCTCCCCCTCAAAAATAAATGAACATTAAAAAATTTTTTTAAACAAATACAGTTCATGTATATGACAAAGACCCTCTAGGATATGAGTAAATTAGCAACTAGGCTTCTCATAAGTGGAATCTGAAATGTGGAGTTCTCATCAGAAAAGGTTTTTGAAGATAATATTAGCAGGCTTGATGAGAAGACAAGACTTAAGCATAATGCAAATATGGGATAGAATACAGAGTAGCAAGACATTACTTGTGTGACCTTGGAGGAGTTACCTTTCCTCAACTGCAAAATGGTTACTAATTATAGATGTCATTGACAATGAAAGACTTTAAGGAGAAATGAAAAGACTTTCTCATCTTGTAAAGCACTGTATTGGCCAATTATCATAAAATATGTAATGAAAATGAAGAAAGAAGTTCTAGATTTGATAATGCTGACTATACAGGCTATCAGGAACTTTCAGAAAAAGAAAGTTCATGACTAACTGGGTTATCAGCGGTGACCGCTTTAGAGGGCGGGAATTAGCCTGCACTGCCTTTAAAGAATATGCAGAATTTAGAAGGTTGTGCAAGTTTGGGGAATGGAAACATAGTTCCTTAAACCAAAAATGTCATTTTTGATATCTTGGCCCAGAAGAGTTAGGTTCTGGGGAAGGAAGTTTAGGGTGGCTGGACAAAATGTAACCTTCCAGGTTACTATCTCACAGAAAATATAACTCCCTAGTCTTTTTCTACTTTTTTTTTAAAGTTTATTTTATTTATTTTGAGAGAGAGTAGGGGCAGGAAAGGGGCAGAGGGAGAGAAGGAGAATCCCAAGCAGGCTCCACATTATTAGGGGGAGGAGAACAAAGCGGGGTTCGAACTCAGGAACTGTGAGATCATGACCCGAGCTAAAATCAAGAGTCAGATGCTTAACCGACTCTGCCACCCAGGTGGCCCCTTTCTCTACTTTTAAATTAGGATATCACCAACAATTTAAGCAAACTAAATAGCGCAGACATACATGACATCAGGTTGCTTCCATTCTAAGCTGAAAACCATAGCCTCATCCTAAAGCTCCAGAGATGGTTAGCATAATTTGAGGGGAGTAGAATTATGATAAAACCTTCTGGAATAAAACAAGGTAAGAAACTGCCCCCTCAGTACAGTTATGCCTCATTGCTTTGTATATAAAAGTAAAGTCAATTTCAAAACATTTCTGACACTTAGAGAGGGGCCATATCTACATTCTTAAGTTTTCATCACAACATCTTCAATTGAAAGGACACTAATGTCAGCATTATTTTAGAATAAAAGCTTAGTACAAAAGCATCAATTTTCATAGCTAAACATTGTATTTTGGACTAGATAACATTTTCAGGTGAAGTATGGAAAACAAATTTGCACCTTTTTCTTTTTTCCAGATGAAAGCTACCTAGCCAGAATAAATGGCAACAGATCAGGTGATCAATTATTGCAGTTTAGTACGCTGCAAGAAACACCAGTTTAAGGAAGTTACAGATCTGAATGATTCACTATCATGCCTGTATTTGGAAGGCAGAAGAGGTAAGACTTCATTAACTTTTCGATAATTAAGCAAGGACGTTTCAGCCCGTATTAGTAGACTGATTTTTACTACCAGACAAAGACCATGTGTGAAAAACAATGATCTTAGAGAGCACAAAGATTTATTTACCTTTTGGAATGGCCTGTGTTGCTGTTCTTTCAAAGGTTCAAAGCATTTTCTAAACGCTGACTTGTTCTTTCCTGATAGAATTCAACATGAAGTCTCATGGAATAAATAGAAAAGTTTGCCCATTGGGGGGAATAAGTTTTAAAAACGAAAAACATTTCAAGAAGTTTAATGTTTTGTACCAAATCACTTGAAAATTATGGCTTTTCTTCTTTTTCAAGATTTTAAAGTAATCTCTATACTCAACATGGGGCTCGAACTCATAACCCCAAGATCAAGTTTCATGCTCTACTGACTAAGCCAGCCAGGCGCAATAAATTGAGGCTTTTTTAAATTAAGGCGCTTCTCCTTAGTGCAGTAATTACAATTTTAAAGTGCACAGTTTAACCACCCAAGCAATTTATCATTTACGTGGTAAATATGAGGAGAATACCTAATTCTTACTAAATTCCTGATTCTGTGATAGGTCCTTAATACAGTTTGGCTCATTTAATTCTTACAACAATCCTATTATTTAGTGCCTCCATTACATAGATGTGGGTATCAAAGCTGAGAGTTTATTTTGTCCAAAGTCATACAATTATTAAGTACTAAAGCTTGAGTTCCAGGTCAGTTTTATCTGATTCCAAAGTTCATGATACAAAATTATAATGTTCAACAAGTACATATAGTATATAATCAAACAAAGCAAGCCCAAGTGATCCAGGCCTGGCCTTCTAGATAATTTGTTAGAATGTATATATAGATACATATATAACTTAATATATCAAATAAAGTTTAGCTGCCAAGTATCTAGCATCATTTAGAAAAGCAGTGACTATATTTCTATCATTTACTTAAATTAAGAAAGCCAAAAGAACCTCCTTTTCCCCGCAAAATTCAAATATTTTATAAAAACCAGCTAAGTGACAGATACGAATTCCCTAGAATTTTCTGAATGTTGTGGCTTTAGGGGAAATTATGTATTTAGGTCAACTGCTGCTGTTTTTAAATTGTTGTTTTTAAGTTGTAAATTGCTATGAACTGCTAATATGTTAAAAATTATTGTAAAGTTTTAACTACACTGACTATAAACCCCTTGAATACAAATATCGTATCTCTAAATTTCCATACAACACATAATAGATGCTCAATAATCTTCTCTGATGTACGTCTGCATTAGTAAAGATAACAAGTTATCAGAGGGCTCAGTTACGTATATACGGATTCAGGACCCACATTTTGCTAAATCATAAAATGGTTTTCCATTTCCCTCTGCCCACAACCCACAGCCCCATCACTATCCCTTCGTGCTTTGCTCCATGGGGTCCTTGTGGCATGCAGCCCTGCATGGTTTTCCCCATTAACCATGTCCTATTTGGTCAACAGTGGAAAAAGACTTCAGGTAAATTCACTGTCATGTTTACACATCTCTCAATTAAAGATATTTGATAGGTCTACTTCTACTATAGAGAATAGTCAGTCTAGGAAAATAACAAAGGAAACACTAATCATTTCACTTAATTTCCTTTAGGTCTCTATTAGGTACTCTGAATGGATGGTTCCTGGCAAGTTTCTATCTTACTTTGATTTAACTACAGTTCAGTGAGTGAGAGCTCTAATAACATCTGGCTCCAAGGTGAAGTGGACTCTGGCTCAGGAGTTGATACAACGAAAGCAGAACATGGTCAAGTGCTTATGCTTCCTCAACATGATTTTCCATTTACTGACAGTCAATGTTCTGGACCGTGCAATCAACGCCTTTCAAGCTGTAGGCTACAAAATCCTTAAAAGAGATGATATTAAAATACATACATTCATATCTATTTATATGTATCTTTCAAGATTTTTCAGGCCTAAGCAAATACTGAACATCAGCTTGTTAAAATGTCAGAAATGTTCATTTTCTTCTTTATTTTATCTCCTCAAAATACCAAATGTCCAATTAAAATGTCCAGTTTGACTGACAACCTATGTATTAAAAATAATACTCTTCTATTTTATCCTCAGATGCACAAACATCCAACTTTTAGCCACATCATCTGCAAAACTTGGATTCAACAATGTTCCCTCGACAATGTCCACTTAACAAGTGAACAAGTGAGGAAAGAAACGCTTTTCACTTCTCGTCTGACAAACTGATCCTCTAGCAGGTGCTGAGCTGGGGGAACAAATATAAACCAAACTGCTTTGCACCCTCAGGGCCTCTCAGGGTAGCTCCCAGTCCACTGTTATTTTTATAACGATCATCATTTACAATGTAATATACTAGGTCCTATAATGGAAGCAGGAAAAAAAAAAAGTGCTGTGGAAGCACACAGGAAGGAACCACAAAGTGCCCAAGGAAATCAGGGTGGGCTCTGAAGCGACACCAGAGTTAGCAGATAAACAGACAAGAGCTGAGGTGGGAGCAGGTAGGGGAAGGGTATCATGGGCAAAGGCCAGGCATAAGCTCAGGGCATTACATGGATTGCAGTTTGTTCTGTATTGCAGGGAGATAAAGGAAGCAGGGGTTGGGCCAATTATTATGAGATAAAGGAAGCAGGGGGGTTTAAAAGGAAATACTCTAAAATGGTAAGTGATGCTATTTTTTTATTCAATTACTCATTCACTTATTACAGGGCATGTTTCTATTTATTTAATAAGTTAAAAACAAATGATTATTCACATTTAGAAAAGATAGCTGTAGAACTATGTTCTAACTGATGAAATTACTGGAAAATGACAGCTCCTGCCAAATTCTTGACAACAGATTTCTTAAAATTATTTTATGCCAATTTAGACAAGGGAGGCAGTGTCAACTATATTCAACAGAATACTGATATGGAATAGAAGGATTTATAAATACCATATATGATCAGAGTTGCCTTCTATTTCACTTGTTTTAAAGTTTATTATTTTTTGAGTGAGTGAGAGAGAGAGAGAGAAAGAGTGAGCGAGCACACAAGCATCAGCAGGGGAGAAGCAGAGAGAGAGGGAGAGAGAGGATCCCAAGCAGGCTCCGTGCTTTTAGCAGAGTCTGATGCGGGACTCAAACTCACGAACCACGAGATCCTGACGTAGGCCGAAATCAAGAGTCAGACGCTTAACTGACTGAGGCACCCAGGTGTCCCGCTTCTATTTCACTTTAATTAGATTTTAGTTTTGAATTAAAGTAGCTTAAAATGACAAATTATTCAAAATACCTATCTTCTACCTTTTTATCGCTTTTGTGGTCCATTCATTTTTGTAATTTACTTTGAAAAATTATACTTAAAAGATACTGTATCATTTAATCTTCACACTAAGGTAAAAATCCTCACATTTTCTAATCTTCTACCTCTTTATAAGCTCTTTGTAAGATCTCCAATACAATATTAGCTTTATGACCTCTAACATGTCCACTCATTTACACGGCTACTTTTATCTGGAAGACAATGATTTTTAAACACGATCAGATGTATGAATAGCCCAGTGCATTGTTGTGACATGCTGTCCTTCCTCCAGATCCTCAGTACCAGTGAGCTTCTTTCCAAGTCTCCACCAATTATGTATCCACAATGCAGGCATTTACTTGAACCTTTCCTCCCCAGGTCTCTGCCCACACTGTGTACTTCCTCTGTTATACGTGACGCTGGTAAACAGCCTCTGTTGTGGGGTTGCTGACAACAGCAACTCGATCTCTGGCCCTCCATCTTGTTCATGTTTGCCAGATGACTGTCCTTGGGGGTATGTGTTCAAGCACCCTTGGGGATTACTGTATGTACTTTAGAAATGCTCACCAGGGCCAGGAAGGGGGGGAGGCATGTTTTGGCCTCCCATGAATCTGTTAGAAATAACACAGGCTTGCTCCTTCCTGATGCACAGGTGGTAGTGCTACAAGATCTAATGACAGGTTAGCTGTCCATTAGGTGCATGCAAAAGCTCGAGGTGCATGTGAACCCTTTGATCTCACGGCAGCGCCCTTCCACGTGACCCCCTGTTTGCTCTCTAACATCTGTGGACTAAGGTCTGGACTTTGCGGAGAATCACCGTGCAGCTGGGTCGTCCGCCCCATCCTCCATCAGTAAGTTACCCTGAACCAAACTCTAAGTGATGTCGAGTGGCCTGCTTTGTTTTCTGATCTCTAAGTGCCTTCTCGGTTTGGGGGATGGTGTACTGTCTGTCCTCCACTTTCTAATACCTATATCTTATGTAAGATGCAGAAGTCATAAAAAGGTGAAGGAGAAAAACAATGAGCTGACAGACTGAGGGAAAGAAAGGAGGGAAGGCTGGGGCAGGAAAAGGATAAAGGGAAACAACTTAAGGAGAAAAGAATTGAGAGGGAGAGAAATGAGGGAGAAAATGAGGGGGTAGATGAGGAAAGAGGGCAGGTGGAGAAAATGAAACAAATGTGAAGGTGCCTGGCTGGCTCGGTCATTAACTGTCCAACTCTTGGTTTCAGTTCAGGTCATGATCTCAAGGTTTATGAGATCGAGCCCCACATCGGGCACTAGGCTCGGGGCTGATGGCATGGAACCTACTTGGGAATCTCTGTCTCCCTCTCTCTGCCCCTCCCTGGTTCATTCACTTTCTCTTAAAATAAATTTTTTAAAAAATGTGAAGTAAGTGACAAAGGTCTTCAGGAAGTCACTGAACCAGTCTTGGGCACTGGAAGGCCCTTAGATTTCTGAAGAGTACATTCTGCTTCTAACAAATCTCAGATATCAGGCTGCAGCCTTAGACCAGCATGAGAATAAAATTTCAAAGTCAAACATAATTTCTTGTTCATATTAAAAACACAGCATAGGGGCGCCTGGGTGGCTGAGTCAGGTAAGTACTGAACTCTTGATCTTGGCTCAGGTCATGACTTTGTGGTTCGTGAGATCAAGCCCCAAGTTAGGCTCTGTGCTGACAGCATATAGCCTGGCTGGGATTCATTCTCTCTGTCTCTGTCTGCCCCTCCCCTGCTGGAGCTTCCTCTCTCTCAAAATAGATAGATAAATTTTTTTTAAAGAGTATAAGTTGGTCAGAGTCGTAAGATCTTCCCCTTTTAAGCCTTTAGAAACCTCGGTGAAATCAAAGTTGGTCATGAATGTTCATGAACGTGAAGTTCATGTCTGATGGACTTCAAGTTCCTTGGTTAAGCGTGCGACTCATACATGCTCTTCTTTCATAGTACCCTGATTTCTACTGTGTGGTACTCTGAGACCACACAGGAGAAATTCTTTGTATTCATTCTATTGTCATGGTTAAAATTTTCAGCTCCTGGAGCATTTTAATTATCTTGGCACCTCAGGGGTAGAGTGGAAAGGCCATTAAAAGCAGGTAGAATCTCTGCGAATTCTTGCACCATCTTTCTTCTCAGTAAAAATGAGGCCAATTCAGTAAAACCCAAAGCTTTCCACACTGACCCACAGCACATTGTTTCCCCTCCTTTTAAGTGTAGATGTTTCTGGTGAGAACTCACACTCCTCACAGGCACAGCTGATGTTCTCTCGCCTGCCGGCACTCAGAAAGCTGTCTGAATGGATGGCACTGAGCCTTCTGCCACTCCACCGGATTTTTCCCCAGGGCAGGTGCCAAAGTCCTGAGCTCAGGCACGCAACCATCCACAGGGTACTCCAGGTCCCGTCTCCTGAATGCCAGCAGCATTGCCCAGGATGAATACTTTTTTTCTTCTTCACTCTGGTTATCAGGTTGGCTGGCTGGGATCATCCCAAAGGCAGAGCACTGTGCCCAAATGCAGTGAAACACTTTAGAATGTTTAGCAGTCCCCTCCCGAGAAGGAAATAAATAATAGCTACTTAGAGTCTTAAGATGGGCATGGGAGCATTACCTCAGAGCAGGGTCAGAAGCTCAATGCCCTCAGAGGCAGAAGAAATCCCATAAATGAGTGAAGTGACAGGGTATAAAATAACAAGGGAAGGGAATGACTGTGTGCAGTGGGAGCACACGCCTCATCTAGCCACCAAGCTCCAGATGACAGTTGTTGCACAGGGAGCTGTTATGCCAAATCTGATCTTGTTTTTTGAGAGAAGCCTAAAATCTGGGTTTCTGGGCAAAATAGCCAACTTTTTCAATATCAGCAACTAATTAAATTAAAACAAAACAGTGTACAGGCAAAACAAAACTCATCTCTGTGCCAGATTTTGCCTCTAGACTACCACTGTGTGCTCTCTGACGGAGAGAAATGCTAAGCTTTTTGGACAGAACAGCACCTTCCTCAATTGTCATAAATATAAGAGAAACAAAATTCAGATTAATGATCATTTGAGGGCCCTCAGAAATGAGGCAGCAATGTAAATGGTGTGTGGAAAATCAATCAAAACAAAGTGACACTTACTAATATTATTTGCCAGCTTCTAAGTGAATTTATTTGTAACCTGGATGCCAATGGCTTGACTTACTCTACAACTCACACCAGTTTTCTGGGAACTGAAAATATTAGAACAGTTTCTCCTCCTCACCATTCTCTCCTGGGGCTCAGCCTCAAACTGGAAGATGATCTGAAGTCCAATTTTGTTGGAACTCTTTCTCAAGAACTGTTCTTACTAACTCAAGAAATCTGGGAAAAGCACTTCTCCCAGTGCTGGTACAAATCCCATTAACCATCCTTGCTATCAAAGCCTTTACTGAATAATCTGTGTTCCAATTTATTTTTTGTATCTCTCTTCTTTGGACATATTAGAGAAATAGAAGAATCACAGAATCTCAAATTTACAATCAGCCTTCGAAATCATTTGCTCCTGGGGCACCTGGGTGGCTCAGTTGGTTAAGCATCTGACTTCAGCTGGGGTCATGATCTCGTGGTTTGTGGGCTTGAGCCCCACATTGGGCTCTGTGCTGACAGCTCAGAGCCTGAAGACTGCTTTCGACTCTGTGTCTCCCTCTCTCTGCCCTTCTCCTGCTCATGCTTTGTCTCTCAAAATAAAGAAACATTTTAAAAAATCATTTAGCTCTATCTGCTGTTTGGTGATCAAATTCTCCCAAGTCCATGCCTGCCTGGAATTCCTTGTCTCCCAAGAGCACCCTGTGCTACTATCTGGCAACTCTAAACCTCAGAGAAGTCTCCTTGAACTAAAACAAGAAGTCATCCATTGGCTGCACAAAAATGTATCTAAATGCCAATGATATGGCTCATACTAGTTGCTTTTACATAAATATGAATAAGCTGGGATATCCCTGCCCCTCTGCAAAGAATTCACAGAAATACTTTTAAAATTAAATTTCAAACTCCCAAAAGGGTACTCTGTATGAGTAAGTGCACTCAAGAGACAAAACAAAGCCAACCAATCAAAAAGCCTAAAACATAGTAAGACAAGCCATGAGAAGTGAATACAAAAATACTTAAAAGAAAGAAAAGGTTTAAGCGTTAATAGAGAAATAGGTATGAATACTCAGATCTGAAACTTGCTTCAAAATTAACCTAACATCTTTTCCTAGTCACTCTGGGAACAAAAAGCTAAATGGAAGACCATTATCAAGTTCATTACCCACTATAAGGAGATTTATTCACCCATAACCTCCCATACTTGGAGTGCTACAAAAGGTGTCAGTACCACTACTTGGATTCACTGAATAAACCTCTTCCCCTTTTGATACCTGTACTCTTTTTCTGCTATGCTGTCCCTTAAGCCTAATTCAAGAAAAAGATATTCAATCAATTCCATCTCCCTTCTCCATCCACTCCTGACCTGCCCAGTTAAGAGAAGTTTGAGAAAAATAATTCATTATATGGTAGTTGAAGGTTTGCTTGTCATCTTACAGCTGAGAAGACTGGGTCCAACAAGGGGCGCCTGGGTGGCTTAGTCGGTTAAGTGTCCTGCTTTCGCTTGGGTCATGATCTCGCGGTTCGTGGGTTCGAGCCCCGCGTTGGGCTCTGTGCTGACTGCCAGCTCGGAGCCTGGAGCCTGTTTCAGAGTCTGTGACTCCCTCTCTCTCTGACCCTCCCCTGCTCACTCTCTCTCTCTCTCTCTCTCCTAGAAATAAATAAAACATTAAAAAAAAAAAAAAAGACTGGGTCCAAAGAGAACTCAGTCATAAATTTTATAGAAAGTTTTGTTTCATCAGCTGAATGTAAGGGAAAATTTCCTCTGTGACTATAAGCAAGATTTTCTTTCCTTTGAAATTCTGAATCCTGACCTTGGGTAATTTATATAAACTTAAGCCTCCACAGAAACCAATCTCATTTCTTTGTTATGAGGATTAAATTAGATAAACCATGTAAAGAATTCAAACAGAGCCTCATACAGATAATTCCCCCAAAATGGTACCTGTTGTTATTAGTATCATTTTTACATCTACTGGTCCTAAAACATGTTGACATATTTCTTAAGAATCCATATTTTTGGGACACCTGGGTGGCTCAGTCAGTTAAGTGTCTGTCTCTTGATTTTGTCTCAGGTCATGATCTCACAGTTTGTGGGATTGAGCTCCACACTGGGCTCTGCACAGACAACATGGAGCCTGCTTGGGATTCTCTCTCTCTCCCTGCCCCTTCCCATGCACTCTCTCAAAATAAATAAATAAACTTTAAAAAAAAGCACTCTTATTTTTTCCCTGATTTATGCATACATATCCATTTTATAAAATGAGAAAAGTAGAAGGAAGAGGGGGAATCACCCATCTTACGGAACACACCTATTAATATGGTACAATTATTTTTTGTGTTTTTTTAAAGTATGAATGGTTCTTTTAATTTAAAAAAGAATCACTTACTGCTACAAAAGCAGGAATATATGCTGTAAAATGTTAGAAAGTGTAACTTAAAAAACCCACTTGATTTTCTACCATGAGATTAATTTTGATAACATTTTGCTGTATATTCTAAATATTTTTCTAATACAGAAAGCTCTAGGTTATATCCATTTTGACTTTCCAACCTTTAATAGTTTATTCAATGCCTGTACGCAGGTAGATTTTCCAGCATCAATAACCATTATCACTGGTCCCTTCCAAAGGGCCACACTCTTTGTCAGATTACGGCTAATCCTTACAAAAGCCCCACAAAATACATTCCAATATCCCTGTTTTGCAGATAAGAAAACTAAGACTCATAAAGATTAGGTGATTAGTCCAAGGCCTCAAAGCATTAAGTGACAGAGCTAGGTTTCAATCCATCTTTGTCAGACTGCAAAGTCTGTTAAGTTCTCCCCTAGCTCCAGCCTAAAGTCAGGGACAGATGGATTCTCTATGGGAGAATAGTTAAAGGAACCCAAAAAATTCCCGATCCTTATTTGGAGAGTAAAGTAGTATGACTCTCATTTTATAAAAGGACAAAAGTGACTCAATGTTACACAGTGAAGAGGGATAGAGCTGGACTTTAAATATTAGTTAGATGAGGGTACCAACAGTTCAATACAATATGACTCTCGGCTATGGGATGTTTAAATTTAGAGTTTGCTGGGATTTTGCATAAAATAAACACATTCTCAAGCCACCCACAAGTACTCACTGGTGAGCTGTTCCTGGGGTATAATTCAAAGAGGGAAAACCTAAAATTAATTAGGGAGTTGCATAATCTTAAAGTATACCACAGCGAAACTTACCCCTGAGGTTTCAAGGTCCTGCTTATCAGGCTGCTGGGAAGGATAAGCGGGTATTTAGAGACCTGGCTGGGACTCTCAGCTCTGTCAGTGAATACCTGCATGACCTTGGGCAAGTTACTGACTCTCTTCTGGGATCAAGTGACTCCATCCTTAAAACAGGTATAATATATGCCACCCCACCCCACCCATGGAGTCACATTGCTGTCAGAAGGATAAAGGTTATGAATGAGAAAAGGGTTTAGATTATTCAAATTTTCCATTTCTGTGTAAGGTAGCTAACAAAAGTAATGACAACTGTAATAATAATGTATTACTGTAGCTACACCTGGCTGAGTGCAAATTAGGTCATATTTTAATATTTTTAAAAAATTTTAATATTTTAAAAATATTTTTAATGTTTGCTTATTTTTGAGAGAGAGAGAGAGAGAGAGAATGAGCAATGGAGGGGCAGAGAAAGAGGGAGACACAGAATCCAAAACAGGCTCCAGGCTCTGAGCTGTCAGCACAGGGCCCAAAGTGGGACTCAAACCCACAAACCACGAGATCATGAGCTGAGCTGAAGTCAGATGCTCAACCGACTGAGCTACCCAGATGTCCCTGTCTTGTTTTTTAACTGTTTATTTTTGAGAGAGAGATAGGGAGAGAATGAGAATGCACACAGGAGAGGGGCAGAGGGAGAGAAAGACAGAGTATCCAAAGCGGGCTTTGCGCTGTCAGCACTGAGCATGACTCAGGACTCAAACTCACTAACCATGAGATCATGATCTGAGCTGAAGTCGGATGCTTAACTGACTGAGCCACCCAGGTGCCCCAGGCATTGTTCTGTTTTATATGAATTAACTCATTTAATTTTCATAAGTATTATTATTACCTCAATTTTACAGATGATTAAACTGAGGCAAAAACAGGTTAAGAACTTGCCATGGTCATTTGGCTAGTAGGTGGAGCTAGGTTCTAAATCCAAGAAATCTGACTTGAGTCCATGCTTTTAACTATGTGAAAATGAAGTTCCTAAAAATCCTTTACTTCTTCTCCCACTTCCCCCAGACTCTATGCCACACCTCCTCCAAGGGAAAAACAGAGAAATATATTCTACTGTTTCAGCAACTTTTGCTGTTTCTAATTATATGATTATCTTTACAAAACCAATTAAAAAAGAAATTTTGAAGCTATTCTGACAAATCCGTTGATTCAAACAACGATTTTATCTATTTCAGCAATGTTATCATCAGTCAGTCATACCAGGTAATTTCATAAGAAAAGAATTTAAGGGTTTACAATTCTTTCAAGGATGGTTCTCATTAAAAATTTTCCCCAGTGGTCCTGGAAAATTATACCTTGTTCTAAAAGCGATGACACTCACTATCTTTAAATGTTTTGTCCAGGGCAAAAAACCTAAAAAGAAGAAAATTATGCAATGGAGATGCAATTCTAAAGTACAGAATAGTCATATTTCAAGGAAACTCGGTAATCTACTGAAGAGTACACCATCTGTTGACTCTCCCCTCTTAACTAGTGGTTCCTGTGGGGTTAAATACTATATGGCATAGACATTAGTCCTTGACTGGTGTCCCCCCCAACATTTTTACATATCCAAATGATAAACCCAAAGTGTAGACAAGAAACCTCAGAAAATAAGTAGGCAGAAATAGAATATGAGCCTACAAATATAGGCTCTGTATGTGATTTTAAATTTTCTAGAAGCTATGGTAAAGAAAAAGCAGATGAAATTAATTTAAAATATATTTTACTTAGGACAAAATATCAAAATATTGTAGTTTCAATATATAATCAGTATAAAAATGTTAATGAGATATTTGGCAATTTTTTTGTATCAAGTCTTCAAAATCTGTTGTGTATTCACCCTCCCAGCACATTGCAACTGGGACTGGCCACTTTTCAGGTGCTGAATAGCCACATATGGCTAGTAGCTGCCTTACCAGACGGCACAGTTCTATAGAGTTGGTTTTTTGGATTTTGATTTTTTTTTAAGTTTATTTATTTATTCTGAGAGAGAGGATAGGGAGGGGCAGAGAGAGGGTGAGAAAGAATCCTAAGCAGGTTCCAGGTTCAGCGCACAGAGCCCGATGCGAGGCTCGATGTCATGACTGCAAAGATCATGACCTGGCCTGAAACCATGAGTCAGATGCTTAAATGACTACGCTATCCAGGCGCAACTAAAGAGTGGTTCTAAGAGTACAGTGGGGATTAGAGAATCAGCCAGTGTCTTTCTCTCCCATCCAAGTACTAACCAGGCCCGACCCTGCTTAGCTTCCAAGATCAGACGAGATCGGGCGCGTTCAGGGTGGTATGGCCGTAGACCCGTGTCTTTCTCTCAAACAGCAAAGTATAGGTCAAGGAGAAAAGTTACAACAGGCTGGTAATTCTGCACTGTTCTGAAAGGCACACAGTGTTTTAGTGTAAAGGTCCTCTTCAACTAGAACTTAAATAACAGCTCAGATTATAAATGTGTATGTGTGTGTGTACAGAGACACACAATTTTCAACGTATAAACAATGACCAGTAAAATAATACAATCTTGGCCAGTGTGGACACCCAGTGTGACCATACAAAGGGAAGCATGGGAGACAACATGGGAAGTGCACTATTAGGGCACATGGGGTTTTGAACGATACTGATTGAAACTGAACCCCGTATCAACTAATATGCCCCTTTTCCTTTCTTCTCATCTCCCGTCTTACTTCACTGAACTTTATCCTCAGATGTCACTACTCCTGAAAGGTTTTATCCAAGTATCTAAAATATACCCACCAGGGGCGCCTGGGTGGCTCAGTCGGCTAAGGGTCCAACTTTGACTCAGGTCGTGATCTGGCGGTTCGTGGGTTCGAGTCCTGTGCTGACAGCTCAGAGCCTGGAGCCTGTTTCAGATTCTGTGTCTCCCTCTCTCTCTGCCCTTCCCCTGCTCACACTCTTTCTTTCTCTCTCTCAAAAAATAAAACATTAAAAAAATTTAAATATACCCACCAGCTCCCAATCCCCACCAATCTATCCCATTACTGTAGGTATTTTTCTTCAGATCAGTTATTATTCCCTGATATTAGAGTATACAGTTTTTGGCTGTTTCTTCCCCTAGCATGGAAGCTCCGTGAGGACAAGAAGACTGTTTTATCCACTGTGAAATCCCAGTACTCACACAAAACAGGGCATGAGGAGATTTTCAACAAGTTTGTTTATTCAACAATGCTATGCACCTACCATCCATTCTGACACGTGCAAAGAGGACACAGGCAGATGGTGGCTCTGTGTCAGTAAGAAGTCCAAGGTGAAGGGAATGCCTTCACGTAAGTCCTGGCCCACATGCAGAGTATGTTATAAATTCCCTAGCCATACATCCTGAGCCTGCTTCTGGGGCCTGCCCAGGGTCTGCTCCAGATCCACTCAAGGCCCTTTGCAGTGGGGGGTGAGAAGAGGGAGCTATACTTAGGTACACAGGCACAATTCTTGTCCCAAGCTGCTCTGTCCAACAGGATGTGCTGTACCGATGATGATGTTCTAGATCTACACTGTCCAGTATAGTAGCCGCTGGCCACATGTGGCTATTGAGCACTTAGAATGTGGTGTGACTGAGGAACTGAAATGTCAACCTTTTCGATCTAGTTTTAAAGTTAAATTTAAGTAGCCACCCTATTGGAAAGCACAAGTCTAGAGGAAAAGAAAGTCAATGATTACAGAACAGGTTTGTACAAGTTTCCTATTGCTGCTGTAACAGATTACCACAAACTCAATTGGCTTAAGACAATACAAATTTACTCTTTTAGAGTTCAGAAGGAGGTCAGAGGTCCAAAAAAAAAAAAAAAAATCTTTGGGGGATAATAGTGTCAGGAGGGTGAGTTCCTTTTGGAGGTTCTATGGGAAAATTCTTCACGGTCTCTTCTGGTTTCTAGAGCCTGCCTACATTCCTTGGCTCTGGACTGTAAACACACTCCAATCACCGCTTCTACTGTCACATGACCATCTTCTCTCTTGTTACCCCTCCTGATTCCCTCTTAGAAGGACCCTTGTGATTGCATTGAGCCCATCTGGACAACTGAGGATAATCTTCCCATTTCAAGATCCTTAATCACATCTGCAAAGTCCTTATCATCATATGGAGTAACATTCACAGGTTCTGGAAATAAAGTTATCTTTGATGGATCATTATTCACCCCCCCACAAGTTAGTGAGTGACACAGGAGATAAGGAGAGCAAAATAGAGAGCCATAGGAGGACTTTCATCAGGAAAGTGACATGAAAAGATCACTCTGATAGCAGAATAATTGGAGGAAAGTCAGGGTGGGGCAGGGAGACCAATGAAACCACTTAATGAAAGGTAAGAGCACAGGGGAGATGAAAAGATGCCTAAAACTAGTCAGTGGAGGGGGCCAAAGAGAAGAAAATATGAAGCTGAGAAGGCCAAAGGAGACTCTGAATGTTTAATCTCTCAGAATTCCAGGTGGTGATTTAGAGTCTTTATGTCATTGTCCTGTCTATCAATGTTTCCTTAAATGATTCTACTCATGAATGAAAACACAAGGGTATTTTTCGCAATATGAAGCACTGCTTTATAAAAAGTCAGTCCATCATACAAGCACCATGTAGGATTTTCAACAGCTGTTCAAAGATGCAGATGCTGGGGCGCCTGGGTGGCTCAGTCAGTTAAGTGTCCCACTTCAGCTCAGGTCATGATCTCACGGTTCGTGGGTTCAAGCCCTGCGTCGGGCTCTGTGCTGACAGCTAGCTCAGAGCCCGGAGCCTGTTTCAGATTCTGTATCTCCCTCTCTCTCTGACCCTCCCCTGCTCGCACTGTCTCTCTCTTACTCTCAGAAATAAGTAAAACACATTAAAAAAAAAGATGTGGATGCATAATATTGTACAAAAAGGCAAGAGGGTCAGTCTGGCCTCCAGATGGGTTTTTTTGTTTGTTTGTTTGGTTTTTGGGTTTTTGTTTGTTTGGTTTTTCTTGGTCATTTCAGCTTAATGCCAAGGCATATAGATTAGAGCTCAGAATTTTCTTTTTAAAGGTATAGTGTAAGGAGCTTGCAAGTTTCAAAACCAAAAGATAAATCTGGTGGATTCATCTGAATGTAGTATGGTGATTCAAGTCTGTATGTCGGGGGTTTGATATCTCAAAGACTTGGGTTCAAATACTGCCTCATCTGTAATACTAGCTTTGGGACGTTTGAGGAACTTAAATTAGCTCTCTAAACACCAGTTTCATCATTTTGAAAGAAGAGATAATAATGCAGATTATAGGGTTGCTATAAAGGTTAAATGATATCCTATTTCATGTCCAGTACAGTGTAGGTAGTCAATAAAGGTAATTATTATTAACTAAAAGTCTTGTTTGGAAGAATCATAATCAGAAAAACATACTGTTTATTATTAATAAATCTAAAGGCTCTCCAAACAGATTTTTTAAAAAACCCACACAAGTAGGAATTTCAAATATGGATTGAAGCACATCAGCAAATCCTCACAGAATAACTGAGGATAATCTAATGACATGGATTTAATTAAGTCCTCAGGACACATGCCAGATGAACTGAATTTCCTCAGTTTCTATCCCAGCTTTAAAGGATCCATCAGGCTTCACTACTGTTTTAAGTAACAGAGTAAAATACTCCAAGCTTAACCAACTATCCTGGCACCAGTACTGAATTAGAAAAAAATTAAAGAAAAAAAAATTTTTTAAAGATTAAATATACAGATGTCCTCAATTTATGGACCAGCTCTGTCCCTGAAGGAATATGCATGTTGCAAATTAGATTTTGATAATCAGAATTTATTTTCCCAATGACAATTTCAGAAACTTGTTTTGCTAGAAAGCTGCAGTAACTTTTTTTTTTGGCGGGGGGGGGGGGGGAAGTGGCCATAGGATTAGGATGGATGGTATTTGGTATTCTGGCAGGGATGAAATTAAACAGATTCTCCACATTAAATTTTGGATTTTGCTAAGGTCATGTTTTGATTGAAGTGGCAAAGTAATCCTCATCATCTGGTAATGAAAAATATATCCCCTCCTATAAATGACGGACTGGAAGATAAACTGTAAAGTACAATATGTAGTATTACCTTCCTTGGACAAAACATTTCATATACATTCAAGAGAGCAATTAACCACCTTCAATAAATGCTTCAGATAAATGGGACAGTTTCGTGAACACACATACCATTAATCTGACACAGAGTGAAAAAGAAAGCTAGGGAGGGGAAATTGGAGCTTAAATCCAAGAAATTACTAAAAATTAGCATTCTGTTGATAAGGTCTAAGTAAGATGTGGTCAATGATTTTCAGGACAGGATTCAAATTCATAGTTGTGGGTTTTCTGTTTTTTTGTTTTTTTTGTTTTTTTTAAGAAGACACTGCAGAAAGCAGGTATACAACTTAATATACAGACTGCCAAAGTAACACCATTTGTCCAACCAGCATCCTATCTGCAAACCCTAATTACCAAAGGACAGCAAATTAAACGCTAATCTTCACTGTCCACAAGCAGTATTTTTTAAATGATAGCCTGTGGACTCTACTTCACCTTATTAAACACTCCATGAGGTTGCTCATAAAGTCAAGTCATTCACCAAGGACAATCAATCATAGTTAATGGTCACCATAAAAACCGCCTGCAATGCTGACCAGACAATTTCGTAATTAGAGTAAGTGGGGGCCACAAGCTATCCTGTGAGAGAGCCCTAATTCCAAAGTCTTCTGAGGAGTGATGAGGATGAGGCCAATGCAGGGCTCAAAACAGCTGAGCCTCTCTGCAGTTGTGGGGGCGGGCAGCACTGATTGAGTAGACAAGCATAGCTTTCTGGGGGTCTTCAAAGCTTCTATGAAGGAATCCAAGGGCCATAATAATACCGCTGAGTGCTGAGGTGTTTTACCTGCCACTCACCATACCTGCTACCAAACATATTCTGAACCAATTTGGTGACATTTTGGGAAAACTCACTGCCTACATTGTCCTGCCATAAATTTTGAGCCAGAAAAGAAGCCAGGCTCAAAAGACTTCAAACAGACACTTAGAAACTGCTCTTCATTCCTCTGGTGGTGACACTCCATTTGTCCACTTGGGGGTTCACATCAGCCACAGTGTTTATTAATTATCCCCAACTCAGGGCCCACTGAGTCATGCAGAGTGAGATGCAGTTCCAACCAAATAAGCAACCATTTCTGGAGACTTTGTACATCATGGCTCATTCAAGATTAAATCATGTGTAGGCAAAAAAAAAAAAAAAAAGGAAGCCTTCCAAGAAGAAGAAAATTGATGAGAGGGAGAACACATTAAGAAGCCAGCAGACAAAGACAGGCAGACGGGTACTCCAGCCCCGTCTCCATCCGCCCATATGTTTTTCCTCACACCCATATGCTCACTCTCAGTTCCCATATGGTTTCTCCTTCTCATTATGAAACTGGAGGTGGGGTGGGGGCAGGAATGAGCACACAGCTACTTGGTATAAAAGCTCCCAGAGACACAAGTACCCTAGGACATCACAGACAGTTAAGTGGAGTTATAGAGAGGCCCCTGGCAGGCAGGCTGCAAATGTCCTGACCCGTGTCGCTCCTCTCCATCTTCACCCCAAGGTCAGGGACTTCTGGATGCTCTATCACTGGCACAAGCACTAGCTCTCTGGTCCCGCTGTGGGCAGTTTTTCTGGTTCATGGTGGTCTCCTGCCTGAGGCCTGAACCTGAGCAGCAGAATGAACAGAGTTTGCCAAGAAACAAGGGGCTGAAAAAGGTCATCAGCACCAATGCGCCTGATGACCAGCTCCTCACCTGGACCAGTTACGATAGCAGTGAGGACCCATGACCTATATAGTTCCAGCAAAGTGGGGCCCAACGGTTCATCATCCTCAGTGATGACATACTGTGACCTCAAATGTTCATAGCAGCATTATTCCCTTTATAATAGTTATAAAGGGAAACCCACCCCAATGTCTACCAACTGATGAATGGATAACATGTTGTGTACCCAACATAATGGAGTATTATTTGGAAGTAAAAAAGGAATGAAGTACTGATATGTACTGCAACATGGATGAACTCTGAAAATATCATGCTAAATGAGAGAAGCCAGTCACAAAAGGACAAATATTAAAGCTCAAAGCTCATACCAAAAAAACAAAAAAAAACAAAACAAAAGCAGTCCCTTATTGACCTTCAAAAGGCAAGCATAATCTATCAACTAAGGGAGTATCTGCATAACCTTGGGCCAGTTGGTGAAAGCTCCCTTATATTTTTGTTGTATCAGTAAATAATTTTTTAAAGACCCTAGATTTTAGAGAAGTTTCAGGTTCACAGCAAAACTGAGCAGAAAGTGTAGCGATTTCCCATATCCTCCTATCCCCAAACATGCGCTGTCTCCCCCCACTGTCCACATCACTCACCAGAATAATACATTTGTTATAATCAATGAACCTACAGTGACATATCATAAACATCTAAAGCCTACAGCTTATAATAGTGTTCACTCAGTGCTGTACATTCTGTGGGTTTGGACAAACGAATAATGACACATATCCATCATCACAGAATCATACACCGTACTTTCATCGCCCTGAAAATCTTCTGTGCTCAACCTGTTTGTTCCTTCCCCAACTCAACTCAGCAACCACCGATCTTTTCACGGTCTGTACAGGTTTGCCTCTTCTAGAAAGTCACATATTGGTATCATACAACATGTAGCCTTTTCAGATTCTTCACTTAAAAATATGCATTTAAGTTTCCTCCGTGTCTCTTTACAGCTTGACTGAACTCATATCTTTTTACTGCTGAATAATGTCCCATTGTCTGGAGGCACCAGACTCTGTCTATCCATTCACCTACAGAAGAACATCTCTGCTCCAAGTTTTGGCAATTATGAATAGAGTTGCTATAAGCGTCCATGTTTTAATTTTTTGTAATTTCTGTATTTCCCTTTCAGTGTATCTTGTGCATTTGCTTCTCTACTATCAAGCACCTGATGATCTTGAGTTATCATTTTTTTTCTTTTTAAATGAGTTTATGACACTGAGAAATGGATTTTCATAGCTTTGGTTTTGACTGACATCGATGACTCCTTGAAGAGTTTATATACCTACATCTTTAAAAATCTGATGGAAGCTCTATCTTAGAGAGTGGCTCAAATTTTTAAGGATAATTTATATCATGAAAAATGTCTTCATGTTTTAGGCCATGAAAATCAACAAATGTCACACTCTAGTATATTTTTGTCATCTGAGATCTTCCCAATTTGAATCCTGTCTGATATTCTCATTAACCTTCATTTGGATCTCGATGGGGGCCCACGGTGAAGCCACTGTGGGTTCAAATGAATATGCCTGTGTCTCTCCTTCTGCATTCAGAGCTCCACAGTCAGCAACCACATCTCAATTCTCCGGATGTCTTCCATATCAAGCACAGTCCCTGACACAGAGCGATAATTCAGCAAAATGCTCGTTACACTGACATGGCTGTGTCACCGCTGTTCATGTAGGATGCATTCTGTTTAACAATTCTTTAAGTTTTTTAGAAAACTCTGAAAAGCTCTTTTAATCCACAAATAAATCGTGGAATCTTGACTGACTAAACCTAATAAACAAAGACCTTCAATTTTATTTTATTTTATTTTTTCCTGGACTTGACTTTTAGAAATGGTAAATCTGAATTTAAAAAACTGGCAGAATTTAGTTCTTTAAAAACAAAAAAAACCTTCCAGGAAGTCTTGCAATCAGTCAGACTCAATTCTTACATCTTCTCTCGATGCCATATCCATGACTGTCTCCAGGGCTGACATAAAAACCTGAACAGACAGGGGAGCCCAGGTGGCTTAGCCAGTTGAGCATCTGGCTCTTGGTTTTGGCTCAGGCCATGATCTCACAGTCTATGAGATCGAGCCCCATGTCAGACTCTGCACTGACAGAGCGGAGCCTGCTTGGGACTCTCCCTCTCTCTCTCTGTCCATCCCACTTGTGCTCTCTCAAAATAAATAAATAAACTTAAAAAAAAAAAAAAAGGCTTGAACAGATGCTTGATGAAAACTGGGTTTCAGACCTATCACTACATGGCGCTGCAATTTTTTTTTTTTTCAAGAAATTCGCTTACCTATCCTGAAAGGTGCTTCACTAAAAAAAAATTGACTATTTTTACTGAACTGTACTTAGTAAAGCAGGAAAGTGTCCTTGCTCCAGAGAGTCCACTTTAAACACAAAGCCAGAGTGATTATTTCAAACAGAAAATAAAATCATGTCCGTTCTCTACTCAAAATCTATACGACTCAGAGGAAGAGCCAACGTCTGTCTCATCCACTGTCCTAACATACACTTTTGTAGGTGTTCTTTCTCCATCTTCAGTCCCTACACCAGCATGCCAGGCAAGCTCTGATCCCGGGCCTTTCTACCAGCTATTTCCTGTCTGGAAGCATCCTCCCTCTGATGTCCCCAAGCCTGCATCCTTACCTCCTTTACGTCTCAGCCCAAACTTTATCTCCTTATTGAGGTCTTTACTGACTATCATAGCTATAAATGCAGCAATGTTCCTGCTTCATTTTTCTCTCTAGCACCATACAATTTACATATTTATCTATTTACTGTTTACCTTCATCCCTCTGCAATATAATCCAATGAAGGCAGGATTGTGTGTCTATTTTTATTTAGGGATTTTTAATTTTTTTTAAAGTAACCTCTTTAACTTTAAAAAAATCTCAACGTGGGACCTGAACTCATAACCCCAAGATCAAGAGTCCCATGTTCTTCTGAATGAGCCAGCCCCAGTTTTGTTCTTAAGATTTTGTTTATTTTTGGTTTTTCTTTTTACTTTTTAAAAAAGTTTACTTATTTATTTTGAGAGAGAGAAAGAGAAAATTAGTGGGGGCAGGGAAGAGAAAGGGAGAGAGAGGATCTGAAGCAGGGTGCAGAGCCCAACATGGGGCTCGATCTCACAAAGCATGAGATCATGACCTGAACAGTCAGACAAGACACTCATTTTTTTCAGACTACAAACCAAGATTTTATTTTTAAGTAATCTCTACACCTAACATGGGGCTCAAACTTATGAGCCCAAGATCAGGGGTTGCAATGCTCTTCTGACTGAGCTAGTCAGCTGCGCCAATTATGTGCCGATTTTGTTCACCACTCTCTTCTCAGAGCCAAGATCTTCTCAGAACCAAGAACACTGCCTGCCACATAGTAGGCCCTCAAATATTTGATGAATTAGTTGAAAACTACATTTTATAAGGAATTTCAACAACTGAAGTTTTCCGGTATTCAAGAGAGGTTTCTGGTTAATCTCCTGTTCTATAATTAAACACTATTATCAAAAATTTTCAAACCATATTACATGTTTCGAAATATGCCATTTTCCATGGTTCCCATTTCTTACAGACTTAGGTTGCCTAAGAGTGTGAATCATTTCTATGTCATGCAAATGGAGCTAATAGGCATCAGTAACTTGTCCAAGTCACATTATGCAATCAGTGGCTCAGTCATAACAAACGCCGAAGCACATGTTCACTTCTGGACGGCGTCTTTTTCAAGAGGACGCTATCTTAGCTCATCATCTGCCTTCATTAAATAGAGAATGAAAAGTTCTTTTAGGGCAGTGATTTATAATCAGAACAGTACATCTTCAAATGATTTTAAATAAATGCATCCACTTATTTAATAGTCACCAAGAGAAATGCATTTGCTACTATTCTAAGTTCTGGTGGTTTTTTTCTTCTTACCCTTAACTCAAATGTCCATAAGCAGCTCATTATTTTACTTCAAAGACAACTCGGTTTCAGGCACCAGTTCAAGAAAAGAAAACCAACATTCAGGATTGTCACCCTTTCTATGAGCGGCTCTTTTTTTATATCTCAATTGAGTTTCTCTAAAAGTTACATTTTAACAATTTTGTAGGTACTTAATTAGCCCCTTGCACAGATCTGGCTATGGGGTGTTAGGTCTAACTAAATCAAATATTTAGACAGAAGGGAAAGAGGAAGGAGGAAACAGTACTAATAGTTATTGACACAATATGTATCACCTCACTTAAAACAACCATTTTGATGAAAAAAAAATCAAGTCTCCAAAAAGATATAAATTACTTAACGCCCTACAAACTAGGTAGGAGCAGAGCTAAAGTTTGAACCTCCATCTGTGGAAAATCTTGCCATTCATTATACCACATTGCCTCTACTAACACTGCATATTGCCTTTTTCATTTTAATGAAAAATGGGGGGGAGTGGTGGAAATCTTCATCAAAACTGAGCAAAGGATAAAAGAAAATCAGTCTAAAAACTGCGGCCAAGAAAAGATTTCAGGAAAAGCAAGTAAGTAAATAAAATGTTAAAATGTTAAATATCCTATGACACTAATATACTACCCTTTAAGACATCTTCCTGATAGAAGTATATAGAACTACCTTCTTTTTTTCTGAGGCGGGGGTTGGGGAGCATCCATTTAATACGGTGCTACTCTCAAACCACAGCTTACTGATGAAAAGACAGGAGAAAATATTTTTGCAAAATTTTCCAGAACACTGAAACTAAAGTAAGTGAGGGCCTGTGCTAGCAAGAGGATAGGCCATCAATGTATTAAAAATGAGTAGTGAAGGGTACCTGGCTAGCTCAGTTGGTAGAACAGGTGATTCCTGATCTCAGGGGTTTACGTTCCAACCCCCACACTGGGTACAGAGATTATACTTAAAGATAAAATCTTAAAAAAAAAAAAAAAAAAAAAAAACCTAGTAAATGTCTTAAAAACAAAAAAATTCTAGATAATAAAAAAATAGAATTCTCTCAAAAATTCATACAAGAAGATGGGTCAGTGACAGAATAGGGCTCAGACATAAGCCAATGGAAGAGTCTCCAAATGCACTCACACCATGAACTGCAGCATCNTTAAAAATGAGTAGTGAAGGGTACCTGGCTAGCTCAGTTGGTAGAACAGGTGATTCCTGATCTCAGGGGTTTACGTTCCAACCCCCACACTGGGTAAAAAAAATAAAATTAAAAAAAAAATCTTAAAAAAAAAAAAAAAAAAAAAAGAACTAGTGAAATGTCTTAAAAACAAAAAATTCTAGATAATGAAAAAATAGAATTCTCTCACACATTCATACAAGAAGATGGGTCAGTGACAGAATAGGGCTCAGACATAAGCCAATGGAAGAGTCTCCAAATGCACTCACACCATGAACTGCAGCATCACTGGTGGAAGTGCTGACATAAGCCAAGTTTGCATAATTTTTAATAAATGCTGGGATGGAGCTGTAATGATGAAAATCTGGAAGGCCCAGGTTCCTTTTAACTTTATAATTTCTAATCTCCCAGATGAAGGGTATAAACTAACTCAAGAAATTTAAATGAAGGCCAATCGGTGCAAGAATGAGGCAAAGGCTTCACAAAGTGATAAGGCATCTTCTTCCTCTCTATAAAGATAGAAAAACTGAAGTTTGTTTATTTATTTATTTATTTATTTATTTATTTAATTTGAGAGAGAGAGAGAAATCACAAGCAGGGGAGAGGGACAGAGGGAGAGAAAGAGACTCTTAAGCCTCCATGCTCAGCATAGAGCCTGACGTGGGGCTTGATCTCACAACCCTGGAATCATGACCTGAGCTGAAATCAAGAGTTGGATGCTGAACCTAGTGAGCTACCCAGTGCCCCATATATATAAATTTTTGAAAGATGTTATTTTTAAGTAATCTCTACACCCATCGTGGGATTTCAAACTCACAACCCCAAGGCCAAGAGTTGTACACTCTGCCAGGTCAGCCAGCCAGGTATCCCTGCAGAAACAGATTTTTAACCTAGCATACAAGGCTTTAAGGGCAACAGTTAAATGAGTTATAAAAGGTATGAAATGGTCCATTCAGAAACATGAATTAAATGCCTACCATTTGTCAAATACTCAGGTAAGACACCTGAGATTTAAAAAAAAAAAAAAGGAGGAGTTGTGAATGGGCTCTTGTCTGACCAATGGGAGCTCACCTAATTGAAAAAAAAAACACCAATCCAGTAACTGTCATATAACAGGGTAAGTGCCATGAGAATACCAAGCAGGGAAGGGTCAGAAAACATAGATGCAGGACACCTAATGCAGAGTAGGGGTGCAGGGAAGAGGGAGACAGGTGGGTCATTCGAGAGGTGAGAACATGTGTAAGGGAACATTCAAGAGCAGCTCACTGCTGGAAATGATAAATCCCAGGCAAGTCTTCCAACATACCTCAAATGTTTCTGCTACATTCGTAGAATGCCAAAAAATTCTATAGAATGTGAAGACTTGTTACAGCTTTTATCACCACTTCACTTGAAAACTTGAAGACTTTGGTTAAGATGGTGAACTCTGGGATGAAGAGAAGGCATGGAGGGATTCAGAAAGGATTAAATCTTTTTTGAGACCCAAAGGATGCTGTCCCAAAGTAGTGCTGCTGGAGAAAGCCTCATGCATGTCATGAGCTAATGACATGGGGCCACCTAAGGAAGCATACAGTGGTTATTAAAGCCATTATCCTGCAAGGAATCAGAGATGGAACGAGAGTCCTTGTCAAGTCAAATACAAAGAGCTAAGCTCCACAGAACACAAAGGCTTGTAGTATTTGCACAACTCCTGAATGAGGGAGAGATCTGAAAGAAAACCATACTCTTGATATAAGAATTTCACAAAGAATAAATCTCTAGGATGAGGATTATAAGGGAGCAAGAACTGTCTGGCTCTTTTCTGAGTTTCTCTCTCTCTGATACTTGAAGATGCTTTCAAAAAAGGTAAGTAGAGGCTGGAGCAGGCAGACAGAAAGGAGAAATGTTAGTAGGTTGAGGGCTTTATTCCTTTCCTCCTTTGAGAAGATATGTCTCTCTTTCAATGGGAAGTTTATTCACATTCTAACCAGCTGCAAAACAGTGTTGAGAGCCAAGTTCCTTTTGCCAAAGTTCACTCTTCAAACCGGCAGCCTGAGGTTTGATAACCATTTAAAATGCTCAACACAATCACTGCCTTTTCGTGGAAAACAGAGGCTCCATTGTTTAGAGATACATTTTCAAGTTTAACTCTTCTAGAATTATGAAATTCAAAACAAGAGCTATTAGGTTCAATATCAGAGTGAAGGGAATTTTTGTGTGTGTATTAGTTAGGATTCCTTTTTCCCCCTCCCCAAGAATAATTGGATTACTCTGGTAATGGTCAAAAAATATATATACATATAACTAGAAGTACTTTGCAAACTGAAAAACTGCTTCAAAGTCATAAAATCCCATGTATGTGATCCACCATGTTTCTAAAATATGTCATATTCTTTTTCGAATGAAAACATCTGATCTATGGCTCCATGTTTCCCAAAAACCAGTGGTTAAAAAAAAAACAGCACTCACTCAGGAGGTATCATAGTTAAAAAGGACATATAGAAGTGGAGGTGAGAAAATATTCTCCATTTGTACCAAAGATATATTCTCTTTCTTGATATTAAACATGCATCTGTGCAAATAATACAAGTTATGGTCGTGCATTCATTCAATAAGCACAGTAAAGTCCAGTGCCATACACAAGGCATTATATAGGAAGGCATGTACAGGTATACAAAAATAAACATAAAACAGCTTATATCCTCAGCTATCTATCATCTTGGAGGAAATATTAAATAAAAACAGATATAGAAAAAATAGAGCATACAATGTGTAAGTGCCCGAATGTATAAGACCACAGCCATGGGAAATGAGATATATAGACAAGATCAAGAAGGGCAGGAATGGGCTATCCCTAGAGAGAGACGGATTGTGGGAGATACTAACCCCCCTACTGAGCAGATGAACCTTATCCTAAGGGTAATGAGGGGCCAGTGATGATCTTTTGTTATGAGAGCAACTAACGGCATGACCAGAAGTGTTCTCTAGGAAAATTTTTCTCAGACCAAGACAGGAAGGGAGAGAGACTGGGTGGATAGAGCAGTTAGGAACCAGTCTACTAATCCAAATTAGAGGTAAATCAGGCCAAAATTAGGACAATGGTAACTAAAGGAGAAAATGGAATCTAGATCTTCTCCACTGAGTTAGTTACTCTTAGTTTTACATCATGGAGACCTCCATATCAGTTTAGGAGGTCCTCCTTATTCAGTTTAGGACAACAACAACAACAAAAAAATACAAGTGGTATTTTCAGTTGAAATGATCCCTTGTATTGCTAAAGTGATATCTGCAAAATAAAGTATAAAAATCATATAATCATCTTAATAGATGCAGAAAAGAGGGATGCCTAGGTGTCTCAGTCAGCAAAGGGTCTGACTCTTGATTTTGGCTCAGGTCATGTGATCAGGTCAGTTCGTGAGATCAAGCCCTGTGTCAGGCTCTGTGCTGACAATGCAGAGGATTCTCTCTCCTCCCCTCTCTCTGCCCCTCCCCTGTTCACATTCTCACTCTTTCTCTCAAAATAAATAAATATTAAAAAACTAGATGCAGAAAATCTGACAACATTCAAAGCCATTCATGATAAAAACTCTCAGCAAACTAGAAATAGAGGAGGAAACTTCTTCATTCTGATGAAGGGCATCTACGAATAATTTAGAGCTAATACTACACTTTTCAAAGGTTTTTTAAATTTAAATTTTAGTTGAGAAAGAGTGCAAGTGAAGGAAAAGGACGGGGGGGGAGAGATGGAGAGAGAGAGATGGAGAGAGAGAGAGAGAGAGAGAGAGAGAGAGAGAATCACAAGCAGCTCCACGTTCAGCACAGAGCCCAACATGGGGTTTCATCCCATGAGCCTGGAATCGTGACCTGAACTGAAACCAAGTGGAAATCTCAATACACTGAACCACCCAGGCACCCCAAGCTAATACTAGCTACTTAACACTAAAGGATTGCATGCTTATTCCTTAAGATTAGGACTCTTACTGTTCTGACTGCTTCTATTCAACATTGAACTAGAGGTTCTAGCTGGTGCAATAAGATGATTTTACAACTCATGGGGAATGATAAAGGACCTAGAATACTTAAAATAATTTTGGAAAAAATAAGTTGAAGTTCTTATACTACATAACCTCAAAATTTCTTATAAAGTAATAATACTCTGTAGTGTGGTATCAGCATACAGACATATAGATCAGGAGAAGAATAGAAGAGAGTTCAGAAGTAGAGCCACACATATATGGTCAGCTGAATTGCTGTAAAGTTCAATGAGTAAAGGAAAATCTTTTCCACAAATGGTGCTGAAACAATAGGTAGCCACATATAAAAAATTAAACCCTTACTGAACACCACAAACCAAATCAACTCAAAATGGGCACTGACCTAAATGCAAGAGCTAAATATATACAACTTTTAAAAGACAAAATGAGAGAAAAATTTTAGTGCCCACTGGGCTAAGGAAATACAAAATCAAATCACAAGATATCACTACACACTATCAGACTGGCTAAACACTGAAAGACTCACAACCAAGTGTTGGTGATGGTGTAGAGCAAATTTAGCTCACTTACTACTAGTGAGATTATAAAATGGTACTACCACTTTGGAAAAGAGTTTGGAAGTTTCTCATCAAGTTAAACACAGCCCTACCACGTCATCTAGCTAAGTATGCAAAGGGAAAATGGATGTCCACATAATGACTTGTACACAAATGTTCGTGGCACCTTTATCTGTAGTCAACAATGGAAACAACTCAAATGTCCAGCAACTAGATCAATGGAAAAACAACTTGTGATATATCAATTTATACAATGGAATACTACTCAACGACAGTATATACAGAAACTACTCATATACATGCCAACATGGATGAATCTCAAAATAACTGAGTCACGTGAAAGAAGCCAGACCTTCCCTCAAAAAAAAAAAAAACAAAAAAAACCCGCACACGATTCCATTTATATAAAACTTTAGAAAATCAGTGGTTGCCTGGAGTGGTGAGGCTGAAGGGTATTCAAGGAAGAACAAAGCATGACAAAATTTAGGGGAGATGGTGGTAGAATGTTTACTATTTTAATGATTTCATAATCATCACATATTATATGTCAAAACTTATCAAATTGTACATTTTAAATATGTGCAGTTTACTGTATGTCCATTATATCACAATAAAACTGTAAAAAAAAATTTTTAAGATGGGAAGAAAAAAGAAGCCATTCCATGAATCCAAATAGAGATGATTAAGGCCAAAATTAGGATGGTGACAATAGTAGTGTAAAGGAGAAAATGGAAAAAACAGAACTTCCCCATTATTACGTTGGCTTATTTCTATTGTTCATCACACAGAACTTCAGTTCATGATACAGTTTAGGGCAAAAGAAGATAGGAGGTATTTTTAGTTGAAAAGGCTCCTCATGTTGCCAAGATGATTTCTGCAAAAGAGACGTCAGAGCCTGAAGAGATCAGGGTGCGGTGACTGGACAGAAAAGCTGTTGCAGAGGATACTGGGATTCTGCCCAGATCTCTGCTCCAAAACTTAAGTGTTCACTCCTGCCAGGAGTGCTGACTAGGGGTGGCTCACAGCTCAGCTCCTTCCCAGTCAATGTCCTTGGCTAAAGGAAGCCACCTCACCCAAGATTCGGTCCCCATCCTTAGGGACACCCCAACTCCACAGCTCCCCGGGGAATCAATACCACTTTCAGAAGAGGTGCTGTTCCCAAAGCACTGCCCAATAAACAACCTGCACTCAAAGCTCCATCTGTTTCCCAGGGGGCCAGGCCTAAGACACCTCCCCACATGGAACAGAGAAAGCTGATATACGGGCCAGGGCTCATGGAAGTGTTCTAGATTGAAAAGAAGAATTTTTGTAAGTTGGCTAAGGAAAAGGAACAGCATTCCGGAAAGCATCATTCTCCACAGAGAAAATAAATGTTTACTGTGATGGACAGACAACAAAGCCCACAAAAGTAATCATGTACATACCAGTGATGACATGCTATGACATTTAGACATCCCTAGAGTAATAATGATGATGGTAAGACTTGGAAGGTGTAGGGTCTATAAGCTGACTCAGCTGAGTCGTGAAGCAGTAAAAGTACTGGGGAGAAGATGGCTATTTAAACACCAGAAATAGTTAAAAGGGGAAGGGGAAGGGGAAGGAAGGAAAGAAGGGGAAAGGGAAGGAAGGAAAGGGAAAGGGAAGGAGGGAAGGAAGGAAGGAAGGAAGGAAGGGGAAGGAAGGAAGGGAGGGGAAGGAAGGAAGGGAGGGAAGCTCTTCTCTCCCAATAAGAATCATCCATTAATATTAATGGCAATAAAGAGTTAAAAGTACAAGTGCTGAGTCCTAATCTTTGCTCTTTCTTGATGGGGGAGGGGCAGGCAGAAAGAGGATGTCAAAACAGGGGAATAGGAAGAGTTCTGTTTGTTTCGTTTCCTGGGGCTGGGGTGGGGGCGTTTCCTGAGGGCTCTGCCAGGAAGTCATCGTTTCTGCCTGAATAACTGAGAAGTGGATCAGTGACCTGTCCACGTCACCGCACAGTCTGGGGGTTGGGGGCAGGATGCACCTAGAGGTAGCTTACCTCGGAAACGGTGCTTGCTGCCTGAATAGGAGGACAGTAGCTGGGGACAGGTGAAGGAGGCGGGGACCTCAGCTGCTCCCTCACCCAGCTTGCACCTGGGATCCAGCCCTGCTCCAAAGCAAATTTTCCATTACTGCAGCTGTTCTAGGGGTCTTTGGTGAGAGGGAAGAAACGCTGGTAACACTCACTAGTCCCCAACATCTTTTCAGGTTGGGTTATTTCTTCTAAGCACTGTCACAGGCAACTACAAACCTTCAACTGTGTGCATGATGGTGAGGAGAGCCAGATCCATGTTCCCAGCAAAGCCTTCTTCACCCCCGCTGCTGGCCCTATACCCGACGTGTCGCAGCAGGGGCAGAAGCACAAGACAGTCCCAAAGCTCTGGCCCAAAGCTCTATCACTCATAACTGTGCAAACCTTGGCACATTACTTAATTTTCTGGGCCTCCATTTCCTCAACTGTAAAATGGAGAGATAACAGCACCTTCCTGGACAGAGTTGTGAGAGCTGAGGTAGTATGTGCCCCAGCACATGGCTGGCTACTGCCAAATGAGAGAAATGCTTGCTGCCCAATCCTCCTTATTAGCCACATTCAATCCCAGCACTTAGCATGCACATATACCTCCACTGTCAGAGCCTTAATATCTTTGTCAACATTATGTGAACTCCCTGTGGTGATATCCTTACTGAACAATATATATATATATTCCCCCCACCCCACCCCAGACCTTTTTCCTGAGAGTAGATTTTTAAGATGTATTCATCTCCTATTTCATAGACGCTCCCTATGGCTTCATATACCAACCATGTGCTGCTCACACTAAGAATCACTGAATGTTGACTCCGCTCTGCCCCACTGCAGATCTGTACATCCCCTAGCCTAATAAGCATCTCTAGGCTGGATACTTTCAGGCAACTCAAATTCAATGTATTCCAAATGAATCATCTCTACCCACCTCCAGCCCCTATAAATCCATTCTTCCTCCTTTTCGTATGGCCCTGGAGAAGAACAGCTGCTAAAAGTGAGGGTTCGGGAGCCAGTCAGGCTTACTTGGGTTCAAATCCTGACCTTAACCACTTACAGGCTATTGAATCTTAGACAAAGAATTTAACCTTACTTTACACCTCAGTTTCTGCAACTGTAAAATGCAGAAACAGAACACATGTTATAAGAATTAACATGCTAATACATAAATACACTTAGATAGGTGCCTGAGACATAGCTAACAGCTCAATGAATGCTAATTATTACTGTTAACTTTGTTGAAGGAACAACCAAATATACAGGAATGAGTGCTAAGAAAAAAAAATCATTTCTCCTGGTGCACTGGCATGCTGCCTTCCACCAGACAATGAGTGATGCACAACTCATTGTGCTTCCTTTTCTGAGATCTTCAAGAAACACAGAGTTAAATCTGGAACTCATTTGTTGTAACTAGACTTAGTCTAGATTTTCTGGTACCTACAGTCCTCCCCCCAGCCCCAGCTACTTTGAAGCGTTCCTTTTTGTTGTTGTTGTTGTTTCTAATTTTAATGTTTTTCACTGGAAACTAGCTAAAATAATTTTTGGATGTATCCATTCATTAAAAATATCTGTCTACCTAATGAGCCCTTTTATACGTCAGGCATTGTGCTAAAAACAATGACCAACGATGAACAATGGAATGAGTGCCTGCTGGGAGACGGCAAGGGGAGAAGAGACAGATGGAAGGCGGTGCGGAACAGTGCAGAGAGCAGGAGAGAGAGGGTAAGTTCAGCGGAGAAGAAACAAGTAAAAGCAGCGTATGCTAATCGTGGTCACTGGCAAGTTTCAGTGATGGCAACAATGGCTCATTAAGATGTTCAACGAAGCAGCCAGTGAGGAACTATGACATGCATCGCAAAGTGTGGAAAACTCTTCTGAAGATCCAGCCCAGTTGAGCCAACCAACAAAATCACCATGGCCCCACTAGGGCTGGAAAAGAACAGCAGCATCTGACCAGGAATCAGAAGAAATGAACAAGAAAGAAACCTGCCATCATACCTAACAAACTATTGCCAAATCTTCCACATACTTTGAGATGGCTTGGAATAAAAGGCAGTAAAATTTTAATTCACAACTGTATGCTTTACTTAGAGATGTCATTAACTTAATTGCTTGGAAAGTCTAGATAAGTCATGTTGTGTATGGTTATTCTCACGTATGTTCTTTCTATTTAATTAAAGAACTATCATAGGTGCCTGGGTGGCTGAGTGGGTTAAGTGATCGACTTCAGTTCAGGTCATGATCTCACGGCTCGTGAGTTCGAGCCCTGAATCAGGCTCTGTGCTGACAGCTCAGAGCCTGGAGCCTGCTTCAGATTCTGTGTGTCTGTCTGTCTCTCTCTCTCCTTCCCCCTGTTCACATTCAGTCTCTGTCAAAAATAATTAAAAACATTTTTAAAAAAAGAACTATCAGGTCGTGTTTACCTTACAGTATAAATGACAGTCTCAAGGACTGCTAGAATTATCTGATCATCACTTTGATGCCCACAGAGAATATTTTCAATGAGATTTACCTTCAATTTTTTCTTACTTGAGTGCACATAAAAGGAGTTGAGAAGGGGAGAAATTTGCAGAATTGATGGCATGGTTATAAATGCACAGAATTTCAGGTCCCTTATTCAGGTTATTATTAACATGCACTTACTCTTATTTTACAGAAAATTATAATGCACTCAGAGATCTGATGTACAAATGTATAACGGAGGCAATACGTTAAATGCAGAGAGAGTCAAGAACTCCCCAATAAGTAAAGATAATACAATAATACATTTCCTAAGGAAAGCAAACAGAAAAGCTCAGAAATCAGAGCCAGGTGGGGTCACTCCATTCAACGGAATCCAGGCTCAATAGCATCACTACACCAGAGAATAGCATTAAATTATTTTCAGCACAACTTAAGATATTAGGCAAGAAAATGGCTAATATGCTAGAAAGGGCTTGCACTCAAAGGAGTGATTTTTTTTTTTTTTTTTTTTTTTGGTGTATTGGGAAAGGGGCTGTATATCTTTGTCTCTGAAAACACAGGACAACAATGAAGGTTTATCAGCAAAGAATGTTCAACATATTTTACCGTTAAAGGCCAGATTTGATGAAATCTAGGTAAACTTCTGAAATAAAATCCCAATTATGATTTTAGAGACCATCATGAGCTTCATCCTTTATGCATTTCGATTAATGTATTAGCTACAGATCAGCACAGACATTCCTGAGATAAGTCACTAGTTGAGCTGACAGTCAAATCCAATGGACCCGACTAGTTATTTTTTTCAGCACGAAAGCCCTATCATCCAGGACTCTGATTTCAAAAAAAAAAAAAAAAAGCACTTCATCTTTTGGCACAGTGACAGCCATTCTGTTTTATTCAAACAGAAGGACAAGGGATTACAGTTAATCTCAGCAGAGGTACCAAACTGCAAAAGTGCAAAAAGTGGGAGAAAAAGATGTCTGAGGGAAAGAAAGCCTTGTAATTTAATATGTATTCATCAGGCATTAACTCTGCCTCAAGTATCTTACTTTGCACAATAAAGTTATCCTTCATAGACCAGCAACACTAAATGGTACGAAGGCATCACTGCCATTCAGAAGCCATTAAGCTCTGACAGTCTCTGGGGAGCACTCCGAAGAAATAATCACAGCCCCAATCGACAGAACTGCCTCTTATCAGGTCTGAGAAGGTAAGGCACAACCATGGCAATGACAATGGGTCTAGTGCTTCCTTAGGCAGGCTCCATTCTCCATATGTCAAATGTGCATAATTCATGGGGGATGTGCCACATGCTGACGAAAGCAGGTGCCCAGCGAGCCTTTATGGTGACACTCTGAGGCATGTTGCCTCCAACCATGAAAACACTGGAATGTTCGAAACAAACGGAGGCACAATTTCCCTAAACACTGTTTTTAAGCTGATACTGTAGTTAGTGGTCTGCTGAACACAGAAGAATACAATTAAGAACAATTAGCCATTCAGCGGCATTACCAGAGACAGCTCTCCTTGTGGCCTATATTTTAAACAAAAAGCCAAGCTTCCAGGCGGAATGCTCAGCCATCCTGCAAGTGAAGGAAGTCTACAAACTGCTTCCTGTTTCCTGGCAGACCTCCATTCCAGACAGTGCTCCTCTGCCCGGCCCTGGGGACGCACCACCACCCCTCCTCCCTGGACACATAACATTCCAGGCTCACGGCTCTTCTGCTTAGCTTGGCTTGTTATTTTTTTTTTCCTTTTATGTAGGGAAAACAGATAAGCAGCCATCTGAGAAAGACATTTGATAGACTATCAGGCTGGAGCACAGCAAAAGGAGGGGTGGAGAGAAGATGGAAGGAGAGTGTCTACCTTCAGTGAGAAGAAATGAGAGACACAGAGAAAAAGACAATGTTTCACTTTCCAGAAGAAAAAAGGTTTCTGACTGAAGAGAGCACATGGCTGGGCTTGAGAGTTGCAGGGACTCTCAAGATCTTGTAGTTCGATCTCTTCATGGTATAGAAAGGAAAAAGAAGTTTAGAGCCATTAAGCTACCTTCCCAGGGTCACAATGTCACAGGCAGTTAACTAACTGCCGCTTCTCTATGAGCACCCCCGGGAGAAAATGCTAACTTAACAAGGATGAATAATTATTCTTCCCCTGGGGAAAAACATGTTTTTCACTTCATGGTTGCTGGGAGGTGTTTAACAGACCAGGTTCCCTGCTCAGTGGAAGAAACAAACCTTCCTGGGAAGCCCGGGGCCTGCTAGTTAACCAAGCCTTCCGAGCTGTGCTGGTGTACGTTTCTCAACTCCTCTCTAGCTCCTTTTATGCCTTCTTTCAACCTTTCTTCCAGGTCTCCCATTTAATGTCTTTGTTCTCTTATATTTTATGGATTCTTGCAAACTCCCTGAAACCTCTTCTGGAACAACTAAAAATATATTACAAATACCTTCTATAACATTTGCTCCTCCTGAGAACTCTGTGCTGCCCTGAGCAGAGGTCAAGCATTAGTGTTCTACTTGACACAGTCAAGTATACTTTCTCCTGAGCAAAAATTCTTGGTAAAAACTCGGGGCACCTCAGTCGGTCAGACATCTGACTTCAGCTCAGGTCCTGATCTATCTCACGGTTTGGGAGGCCGAGACCCCCATTAGTCCTCTCTCCCTCTCTGCCTTGTTCATGCTCAGTCGCTCCTGCGCTCTTGCTCTCTCTCTCTCTCAAAATAAATAGATAGAACTTTAAAAAATTAAAAACTCGGGGCGCCTGGGTGGCTTAGTAGGTTAAGCGTCTGACTTTCACTTAGGTCATGATCTCGCGGTTCATGGGTTCGAGCCCCGCATCGGGCTCTGTGCTGACTGCCAGCTCAGAGCCTGGAGCCTATTTCAGAGTCTGTATCTCCCTCTGTCTCTGATCCTCCCCTGCTCACGCTGTCTCTCTCTCTCTCCTAGAAATAAATTAAAATATTAAAAAAAATAAAATAAAATAAAATAAAAAATTAAAAACTCAAGTCAGACTTTTCTATATATAAAAAATATCTTTTGTTCAGATTAAGTTGAGAAGTACATTAGCAAACCTTAAGCCTTTAAGGCACCTTTTCATTCAAATAAAGGTATTTCAGACAAAGAAAAAAAATTAAACACATTTCTAAAGGAATTTCACAAACAGCAGCAGAAGGTGCCAATGGGGTGAAAAGCACTGTTTCAGTGTCTTTCCATACATTTACAGACAGCATCATAACTTACAGCACCTTACAACTGTTCAACTGCCCAAGGCTTCATTTTTATTTGGACAATATTACACAGAAAGGAATAGAAAGAAAGAAAGAAACAGAGAAGGCAATCAAGGGTTCATTTCTACTCTCTTTCCCATCAGAATGGGGCAAGATCCCCTCTCAAGCTTCAGGACACAAGCAGAAAGTAAGAACACACTTCTGCTCCGCAGTAACAGGTGACAGGTGAGCACAATCAGACACCTTTGGGCATCTGCTCTCCCCCATCTGCGAGGACTCTTAAAGGTCCCTACATAATTTATGTGGCTTGGAGAGAAGTGAAACGTGAACTAACATGCAAGCATTTCAATTTAGCAACAGAGAAGGCACCAAGCCAGCTGCAGCACAGAGACACTTGTTAAAGGATGGGTCTTCGGGAGGCCGTGCGGCTCCCACCTCCAATGTCCTGGCCATCCCCAACTGTTCTGGCTCCTTGAGGAAGGTGTTCTCAGGACGAGCGGCCCATTTGCCGCCCATCTGGTGCACTCACCTCAGTAGAAAGCACTCAGCATCCCCTTCTGGAGACTATCACATATCACTTAGTCCGTATATGTCGTGTGCTCACGTTCAAAACACTCAACTCACTTTCTGGCTGACCTGGTAATCCGGGGCTGCCCACGGCTGCGTGGGGAGATCACTGTGTGGGGGGAGACTCCAGGCTAAGCATACCAAGGGTGGGGGGCTCTACAGCCAGTGTGCTGTTTCCACACACTTGGGGGGAGGGAGCTTAATACTGGGAAAAACAAAGGCTGCAGAGATGGCTGAATAGAATAAAGGAAAAGAGTACACTCGTTTCATTAGTTATTAGGGAGGGAGAACAGTTTAGGCAAGCTCCCGTTGTCAATATAACATACTACACATCTCATTAAGAAGCTACAAAAGGCTGTTTATTGTTCTCATGCTAAAGGTCCCTGTACACAGAGAAATCAAAATGTCAGGATTTTCCTGTCTTAGTCCTAAGGGAGATCAGTCTTTGAAGAGGATATCAAGCTATCCCAATTCAGCATCTCTGCTTTAATTAATTGACCATATGGGGCCCAGATGTCATAGACAAGTTTGATTTGAATTAAGTAATGCATAAAATAACAATAAATTTCTTTTGAGGTATGGATAACGCTACATTATCAACATCTAAAAAGAGACGTTCTTAATGGGTGTTGTACCCTTTATTTCAAGTTCTATGGTAAACTATATATAAAATTATATGTGACAAATTAGAAACTATCACCAAGATGAAAGGGCTTTTAAAATTTTTCCTCATTTTCTTTGTCCTATATGATTCTGGAACATTGTCATCAACAACAAGCTTTCCCACTATATAAGGAATCATTAATTAGAATTCTAGTCCAACCAGGAGTTGGACTAGAATCAGTCAGTTAAGCATTTGACTTTGGCTCGGGTCATGATCTCACAGTTCATGAGTTCAAGACCTGCATCAGTCCCTGTGCTGAGAGCTCAGAATCTGAGCCTGCTTTGGATTCAGTGTCTCCCTCTCTCTCTCTGCCCCTTCCCCATTTGTACTCTCTCTCTCTCTCTCTCTCAAAAATAAAAGAATTTATAGGGCCTAATCATAAATTACAATTTTATTCCAACCAGGGGTGCCTGGGTGGCTCTGTCAGTTAAGCATCCAACTTAGGCTCAGTTGGATGAGCCTTGTTGGCTTGTAATCTTGCAGTTCATGGGTTCGAGCCCCGCATTGGGCTCTGTGCTGACAGCTCAGAGCCTCAAGCCTGCTCCAGAATCTGTGTCTCCCTCTCTCTCTGCCCCTGCCCTGCCCATGTTCTCTCTCTCTCTCAAAAATAAACATAAAAATTTTTAAAAGAATTATATTCCAACCAAATTATCATGATAATAATTAACATAAACATGTTTTACAGTCATTTAAAAAAGCACATATGGAAAAAGCTAAAATCCTTGTCCACTGCATCTAATCACAGAACTGGCTCTCCCTAAAACAAAAGAGAGATTATTAGTTACTTCTGTCATTATGATGGGTATGGTTTTTTAAGTATTTGTCTATATAAATAAAGCAGAAATAAACTTTAGAAAAGAATTTACTCTTTAGCCTTGAATTCCCACCTCCCCACATCTGGTCCCAACTTAACTTTCTGATTGGTAATCACCAATCACCAACAGCAACATCCACTAAAGCCAGTAGAAGATTCTTCAGCCAAATACTGAGCACATTCTCACACTTTACTGGCTGTCTTTTCCTCACCCTCCTCCACATTTTGGATCCTGGACTTCTAGGATGCTGCTTGGCATACAGCAAGCATTCAGTCCAAAACTGATGGAGCATAACCACCCCATCTCTTCATTCACAGGAAGATTTAAACTTTTAGTAAACTTGGAATTGAACATTTAGAAAAGTGCATCCTCTTAACTTTAGTTTCATCATCAGTATATGGGAATGATTATCGTCAATTTTATGTGTCAGCTTGGCTGGACCATGGTCAAATATTATTCTGGATGCTTGTCTGAAAGTGTTTTTTGGGTGAGGTTAGCAATTATATTGGTTGATTCTGAGTAAGGGATAGTGTGGGTGGGTCTCATCCAATCAGTTGAACGCCCTAAAAGAACAAAGGCTGACCCACCCCCACCTCCCCACACCCCCCCCCCCCACACACACCCCTGCCTGCCAAGCAAGAAGAAATTTTGCCACCAGACTGCCTTTGGACATAAACTGCAACTATTTCCTGAGCCAGCCAGCCTTCCCCATCAGATCTTGGACTCACTAGACCTCCACAATTCCATGAGTCAGTTCCTTACAATCAAACAATTTCTCTTTCTCTGTATGTACATGCACACTTGAGTAGGTGCACACACGCTGTACACACCCTGTGGGTTCTGTTTCTCTGGAAAACCCTGATGAATATGTTGTCTTATGTACTTCACAGAGTTGTTCAGATTATAGTCGATATGAGACATGCACAGGTTAGCAAACTGTAGAACTGACAGATCAGTGACAAAGCTTTCAGCCCAATCAAAATGGGCTTTAGGCAATAAGAAAGTTAGTTACATTATAAACTTATTAGTGGAGAATATAACCTCATTTCCCCAAGACATAGAATACTTGTGTTCATGACTCCAGTTCCTTTGACCTCTACAATCCACTGTCCTGAATCTGAGTCTGGTTCTTCTATGATTAGAAAGAGGCTGCCTCATGCAGCGGCTCCAGCATCATACCAGACCAGATAGAGTCCACAGGACATAAAGGATCATCTCGTTCAGTGTCCCAAGGCATGTTCTCAAAAGCACCTGAGCCTGCTTCCTTTTACCATCTCACTGGCCAAGACTGGGTCACATGCCCAACCTTGAGGTAAACAATCCCTGACACCTGGAAACAAAACTGAGATTCTTCCAACAAAGAATGGGAGAATGTTTACTGAGGAGGCGACCAGTCTGATGCAAAAGTAATATATAAGTTCAAGATACCACAATTATTATACTTCTACTCTTTAAGACCTCGTACAGGCCCCAATACTGTGTATCCTCAATGCAAGCCCAAATGATTTCAGGCTGTCCTGGATTATTCTGGCCTTTTCTATTCATACCTCTCATTATATTCACTACACAGTGTTAAGCAGTTTCTTTTTAAGGTAATTTCTAAAAATTATACCAGTAATATATGTTCAGTGATGAAAATTCAGAAATACACAAATAAAAGTCACTTCTAGCATTTCATCATGAGAGAGAACCATTATTAATATTTCAGAATACTTTCTTCCACCTTTTTCCTTTATTCTATTTATGTGTGTTTATGTATGAGAGTAATGTCTTTTTTTTTTTTTTTTTTTTGGTATAAAGGTTCCTGGCTTTCCCAACTAAAATTCAAACTCACTGACGGCTGGGACTCCCTGTGACATCCTCCACACAATTACAGCACCTTGAACAATATATGTTGATTCATACTCTGTAAGTCACACAAAGAAAGTTTAAACAAGCTGTTCTTTTTCTTTGGGGGATTAAGAAAGAAGACTTAATAAAACAACATTCCAAAACATGTCCACTAATCTTTCAGATGCTCTTTTTTCCAAGAATTTTCAGAAAGCTTATTAAACTTCCTGGCAATGATATACTGCTTTCTTAAGTGCTGTTTTCAGACAAGAAAATATTGTGTAATTTCTCTGATGTTTAGCAATTTCCTTTATTCTTATAATTAAGCTAGTCCTCCATTTAAAAATATAACCCCAAAAGAGGTAGGATAAATATAAATTCAGAAAACATGATTTCAGATAATTCCCTTCCTTAGAAATAAGTCGACCAACACCTTTGTGTAAAGCAATGTTTCCACACACCTAAGTCACACTGTCAAACAAATGAAGTAGCTATTTGATGATACTATGGCATAATATTGTAAAAAATAATCTAAAAATTTATCTGATTTTTGGTCTCTGATCTTACTGTTTTCTTAAATTAAGGCACAATTCTCTATGGCATAAAACCCAAATGATAAACCCTCCATTACTCAAATCTTGGGCTTGTTATTATTTAACAAGTATTTATTTATTGAATAGCTACCATGTGCCAGGCCATATGCAAGCCACTCGTGATTGAATGGTATGTAAAAACGAAGCCATATTCTGCTCTTGGTGTTCATAGGATAGGCGAGGACCCAAAGACATTGCTGAGTAGGCTTACAGAGCATTTAAGACTTTGTCCCAGTAACAGTCCCCAATGACTGAGAGCATCTGCTCTCAACATCTTCTTTTTGCCCCTCTATTCTCCATCTTTGCTCATGAAACAAGAACAAAGAGTGAAATGACACCAAAGTTAGATTAAAACACTGGGAAAATGTAGGGGTGAAATGGTAAGTTAAAAATGCTGAAGTGGGGGCGCCTGGGTAGCTCAGTTGGTTAAGCATCTGACTTTGGCTCAGGTCATGATTTCATGGTTCATGGGTTCGAGCCCCACATCGGGCTCTGTGTTGACAGCTGGCTCAGAGCCTGGAGCCTGTTTCACATCCTGTATCTCCCTCTCTGTCTGACCCTCTCCTGCTCATGCTCTCTCTTTTTCTCTATCAGAAATAAATAAAACATTTTAAAAATTTTAAACAAAAAAAATGCTGAAGGATGTGGTAGGACCTCCTCAATAAATGCATGAAAATACACAGAACAACATGAAAATACACGGAACATGAAAGGGACACACTGTGGCCAAGATGACTAATCAAGTTCCCTTCCACCCTTACTAGTTCTTACTGCGGTTAGTACCTTCAAGGTATACAAGCAATCTGTACGCCTACAGATATTTATTGAGCACACGGAGGGGTCTATACTCGTATCTTAGAAGAATCACAGATTATAGAGCAGTAAAGGACAACATAAGCTTGAAATCGTAAAGCATAGGAATAGACAAAAAGTAAGAAATGTTGCAAGGTGGGTAATGAACATAGCAAAAAATGGAACAGAGTACAGAGTTCTAGGAGTTCAAAGGTAGAAAGGAGTCCAGTGGGCCAGCGCATATTCCAAGGACGTAATGAAAGTGGTGGGGGGCGGGGTGCCTGGGTGGCTCAGCCAGTTAAGCGTCCAACTCAGTTCTGGCTCAGGTCATGAGGCTGAGAGTGTGGAGCCTGCTTGAGATTCTCTCTCTTTCTCTCTCTCTCTGCCTCTCCCCTACTCATGTTGTTTCTGTTTCTCTCAAAATAAATGAAAAAAAAAAAAAAAAAAACTAAAAAAATAAGTCAGTGGTGGGGTAGCCTCTGGGCCTTTTTGTATGGGTGGAATGGAGGCTGGAAATGAGAGGGGGAAGCCTCTTCTGGCAGGTGGAACGTCCCTGGGAGGCTAACCCAATGGAACGGACTCAAAAACAACTGGCAATATCAGAACAGAGCTCAGCCCAGAGGTCAGGCCTGGGTTTACAGACTCAAGTGTCATTGACAGGGGACAGCTGAAGCAGTACAGCGGGTGTGCTCTCTAAGAGTTTTGTGCCTTGTCAAGTGCAGGACTTCCATGTGGGCAGTAATTAACTTCCGTAAGTACAAACAGGCTCTTCCCTCTCTTTTCAGGTTAAAATTTCTACCCTTCTGGGGGTTAGATCTTAGGGCAGAAAGACAATACTTCTAAGGGCTTTGGTCACAACTTCACCTTCAGTTCTGCTTTGGCGTAAAGGTTATTTCAAGTGGCAATTATGGTTTTTTCCTTGGGTGTGTTCCCACATTTGCCAGAATTACTTACATTTACAGTAGATGGCTTGTCCTTTTTGTTAACATTGCTGTGACACCACTCATTTCCATTTTGTCCTACAGAACACTAAGAACTCCTATGAATTACCATCAGTTCACTTAAAATTGTAAGACTGCCTCATTAAGCCTGGGGCTACCCATTAAAGTTTTATAAGCTCCATGAGTTTGTTCACATTAGATTCAAATTCTAACTACTCAAGCTTCTTGTTCTGAATAGTTTACTGTTGGTGTACTTGTGCATGGTTTTTAATAAGGCATAAAAAAAATGATGGCTTTTTTCACAGAGCCTTTTATAGAAGTACAGCAGAATGCTGTCTTTTTATTTCTTCTTTTTTTTTTTTTAAGTAAACTCAACGTGGGGCTTGAACTCACAACTCTAAGATCAAGAGTCACACACTCTAGGGGCACCTGGATGACTCAGGTGGTTAAGTATCCAACTCTTGGTTTCAGCTCAGGTCATGATCTCACAGTTTCATGGGTTTGAGCCCCAAACTGGGCTCTACACTGACAGTGTGAAGCCTGCTTAGGATTCTTGGTCTTCCTCTCTCTGCCCCTCCCCCACTCACACTGCCTCTCTCTCAAAACAAATAAATTTTTTTAAAAAAGTGTCACACACTCTACCAACTGAGCCAGCCTGGTGCCCCTTTTCTATATCTTTTCAACAGCATTGATTACACAGGATACTCTCAGTGCTAGTTAACTAGGTTTTTGTGTTTTCATGTTTTAATCCTAGTTGGGGATAGAATTCATAGACATTGCTATGTCCCAATTTACTGAATGGAAAATAGTTTCCTTTTCCTTAACCCTTTTCCCTTCTCTAACACTTACATCCTGGGTCTGTACCTGTATTATTACCCCTCTACTTGTACAATCTCTGGGTGTCAATGAATGATTCCCTCTTTCAAAATACCGTCTCCCAAGAAAAGCAAACTAAAGTCGACAAGTAAGTATGCTTTCTAGTAATAACACAGGCATATAATTGGCTGCTAGGTGATTATCTAGTTCAGCCAGGATCAGATCAGAAGGGAGTAAAAAATGAACACAGGGAAACTGAATAGTAGCAAAGAATGTAGGCTCTTCTCCCTTATATACCCAAGAAAGTATACTCCAAGTGCCATCTTAAACTCCAATGATAAAATCGTGTTATTACGTGCTTCTGCTACCAAGGACACTACTAAAATTCATCAGTGTGTTAGGTCCCTAGGAGTATACTTCAAGGACTCTGGAACACAGTCCAAAAGATTCATTAAAAGAATTTTGTTATTTATTAGAAGAATTAATGATAAATATTTTTTATGTGACCACCATTCAGACCAGCAAGAGACTGAAATTTAATTTCAATTTGTTTACAGTCTGCTGGAAAATAGTCATATCTGCATATATTATCCTTTGCATGGGAGTTTGCAAATCCCTTAAACTTTTTTATAAGTTTAGAGGATCTAAAGATAAATCTCAAAACTGTGTATGGTTGGAATAAATCATGTGTCTGATTCGACACAGTCAACATTTGCACACTCACAACTTAAGAAGTTTTCTGAACATCTTATTAGTGCCTGTCCCAGTGTCTTAAATTAAGTCTCACAAGCACAGGTAGACATTTATCCCACCACTTTGGACAGACAACATTCAAGGTATTCAACAGTCTGTCCTTCTCTTATTTTCAGACTAACATTACACAGTTCTATGTATATCTAAACTCTAAACAAGACCTCATGATCAGGACCTGGCTTTCCAGCTCTCCTTCACTTGCTTATGCTCTTCCTTCCTCTTAGAATGTACTTTCCATGGTACATGTAAAACTCTTACCTATCTTATTTTAAGGCATCAAACATCTTCTACTCTGCAAAACATTCCCTGATCTTGAGCCTTCCTTAATAAAGTATGATCTCCCAATTTCTGAATACTCACAGCATTTTTGCCTTATTCATCTTGGTAAGACCCATCATCATGTCTTGTGTATAGTAGGAATAATACCATCCACTGCATAAATGGGTCAATCTGGTGATACTTAAGCAGGAGTGTCAAGTTACCTGAAGAGCGGGGGGGGGGGGAAGCAACTGGTTTCACCAACTCATCAACAGTACTTTGGCCATTACCTTCTTTTATTCAAAATGAAAATCGTTTTAAAGATGTAGAAACCAACACCCAGAGTAGTTTGGAGATGAGAAAAGCAGGGAAGGGCCACTGGTCTCATTTCAAGTATGTTATTCTACATACGTTCTATTACTTCCTGCCCAGTAATGGTGGATTTTTTCAGTCAACCCAGACACAGTACAAATGTGAACCATCCGCCAAAGACTACAAAAATAAAACTATCAATATTACTTTGCTATTGGTGAAGAAACACACTGTAATAATTATAAAAGATTTCCTTTTCATGACTGGGTTATTTTTCACTTAAAAACAAAAGGTGTGGAGGGTGAGGACACAATGACTACACAAATACACTGGAATTATGTTAGAAACATAAACCAGTCATTAGCTACTAATTAACAAGAGGTGTATGACATAGGGGCACCTGAAGGGCTTAGTCAGTTGAGCTTATGACTCTTGATTTTGGCTCAGGTAATCCCAGGGTTGTAAGATCAAGCCCCGTGCTGAGCTCCATTCTGAGAGTGGAGCCTGCACGAGGTTCAGTCTCTCTCTTCCTCTGCCCTTACCCACCATTTGCCCTCTCTATTTCTAAAGTAAAAATTAAAAAAAAAAAAAAGAAAAGAAAAGAGGCACAGAAATATAAACAAAAAGTTCTACAAACTCTTTGTTCAGAAAACATTTATGCCAAATGTCATCTGGCTATATTCATCTTCAAATGCAAAAATAGCAATGTTACATAATACTCAAAAGTGCCTGTCAGTCTTGTGCCACATGTGGCTTTCTCATTGGTGACACTCTTGACACTTCTTGAGTTTTTTCGTTCTTATCTCAATGAATATAATCAACTTTTCCATTAATGCAATCGCAAACAATTCACTCAGTCGCTCCCCGCAAAAGTGAGGTACTTTGATTTCCTTCTGAGACACTAAAAAGTTGATGTAGCCTATTTCCTCATTATTAATCAGGGACTCTTGTTCTTCCAGCGCTGACTGCGTTCACAACTATTAATGGGGGGGAAAGGGACACCTAACATTTAGAGACCTCTGAATAAAAGGCCTCACAATTTTGCAATTTTGGGTGTTTTCAAATTTCTACCCTTTATCATCTCAACTTTAAGGAGTGCTTCTCCTCCCCAGAATATTTTAGATATGCAAAATTTCACTCTGAAAAAGAAAACATTATTCAAAAAATTTTTTTTTATTTTTGAGAGAGAGATTCAGCAAGTGAGCAGGTGATAGGCAGAGAGAGGAAGACACAGAATCCCACAGAGGCTCCAAGATCTGAGCTGTCAGCACAGAGTCTAACACAGGGCTTGAACTCGTGCACCATGAGATCATGACCTGAGCCAAAGTTGGACACTTAACCAGCTAAGCTACCCAGGCACCCTTGAAAAAAATGATTTCAATAAAAAGAGGTAATCTCAGGGCTCCCTCTTGAATGTTAGGATTTTCTGTTATTTCTCCATGTAAATATAACAAAGCG
>NW_024080718.1:126289-231289 GCF_003009895.1 Hyaena hyaena | reverse complement strand
TAATAAATATATATTATACTAACATAAAACCTAAAAATAAAATCAGCTTCTCCAAAAAAGTGTTTGGGTGATGCCTAAATTAGAAGATCTACTAAAATATTTAATCAGGGAACACAGCATAATCAGGAAAACATTAATAGAGAATTAGTGATCTGCTTAATTCCTGATCATGCTCAGCACTATGTTGGGATAGAGGGTGACTTATAGAAACCCAACTCAACTACAGAACCCCAACTTAAAAGAAAGATGATACCCACTGTATCTAAGGCTTAATCAGAAGAATCTAACACATCGAGGCACTTCAGAAGTAAAATTAGCACCGCAACAAAAATCTGAAGACAAAGGAGCTCACACTTTTTTCTCACATAATAAATTGTACAGTAAGAGTCTCGCATGGTTAGAGTGTTCAAGTTACCAATTAATTAGTTTAGCTGAAGAGCCAATGGTACAAACTGTAGCCTTTTCTTGTGACTTTCTCTTAAATTAACAAACTTTTGGTATCCATCTTGTATGCTTTTTCTGTAACACTAAGAAACTCAAAGGAGACTGTTATCAAAATGTCTTACTTAGTCTAATAAGGGAAGAAATTATCTTGATTATATTATGCAAGGAATTTAAAAATGGGCATTTGGAGGTACATAATTTTGATTAGAGAGACAGAATGAGGCTAGCTATTAAATACCATCATAATTATGTACCCAAGAAGCTATAATCTCAAATTTTTCTCTCCTTTACAGAAATTACGTGAAATTTCTTTTATATGACTGGTAAAAAATATTGAGAACTATTTCCATACTCTAATCATCCCTTGAATAAAAAAATACCAAAATACAAAAGTGTGAACAAAATACTTAGAATCCTTTAGAAGTATAGAAGAATATATAATAACATGGATAAGATATATAAATATATCTATATCTCTCTACATATATATAAACAAATATAAACAGAAAAAATATGCTACCAAAAATGTGGCACAGTTTGATCCCATTTTAGGAAAATTATATAGGCACCAATAAAAAACTAGTGGGGTACTATAAAATATTAACAGTGTTACCTCTGAGTGATGGAATTCACATTTTAGTTTATGGACTGGCCAATATATGACTTCACACTTAAGTAGGTGAAACTTCATGAATTATAGTAGCAAACACAGTGCAGGTGTCCTGCAGCAGATACCATAAAATGTTCCCCTATTATCCGCTTATTCTGTGGGTTGCCCTGGTTGATTGGCTTTATATTTTTTTCCCACCATGATAAGTGTATTCTTTAATCCCCATCTCCTATTTCACCATTCCCGCTACCCACCTTCCTCTGGTAACAACCATCAGTTCGTTCTCTATAGTTAAGAATCTGTTTCTTGGCCTGTCGCTTTTTTTTTTTCCTTTGTTCAGTTGTTTCTTATATTCCACACAAGTGAGAGCATATGGTATTTGTTTTTCTCAGACTCACTTATTTCACTTACATTCTCTAGCTTTATCCATGTCATTGCAAATAGCAAAATATCAGGCTTTTCATGGCTGAATAATATTCTCTCTCTTACACACACACACACACACACACACACACACACACCTTCTTTATCCATTCATCTATCCATGGAGACATGGGCTGCTCCCATAGTTTAGCTATTACAAACAGTACTGCAGTAAACGAAGGAGTGCATGTAATCCCTTTGAATTAGTGTTTTTGTATTCTGGGGGTAAACACTCAGTACTGGAATTAATGGATCATATGGTACTTCTATTTTTAACATATTGAGGAACCTCCATACTGTTTCCCACAGTGACTGCACCAGGTAGCATTCCCACCACCCGTGCAAGAGGGTCCCTGCTTCTCCACATCCTCACCAACACTTGTTGTTTCTTATGTTGTTAACTTCTGACAAGTGTGAGGTAGTATCTCAGTGTGGTTTTGACTTGCATTTCCCTGATGAGTGGTGTTGAGCATCTCTTCCTGTGTCTGTTGGCCATCTGTATGTTTCCTTTGGAGAACCGTCTGTTCATGTCTTCTGTCCATTTTTAAAATGGATTGTTTTTTAGGTGTTGAGTTGTATCAATTCTTTACAGATTTCAGATACTAACCCTTATTGGACATGTCATTTGCCAATAGCTTCTCCTATTCAGTAGGTTTTCTTTCAGTTCTGTTGATTGTTCCCTTTGGTGTGCAGAATTTTTTTATTTTGATGCAGTCCCAAAGGTTTATTTTTTATTTCCCTTGCCTCAGGAGAAATAATCTATAAAAATGTTGCTACAGCTTGTGTCAGAGAAATTATTGCCTGTGCTCTCCTCAAGGAATTTTATGGTTTCAGGTCTCATATGTAGATCTTTAATCCATTTTGAGTTTGTTTCTGTGAAACAGTGGCCCAGTTTCATATTTTTACATGTGGCAGTGCAGTTTTTCCAATACCATTTGCTGGAGAGACTATCTCCCATTGTATATTCATTCCTCTTTTGTCAAAGATTAATTGACCATCTAATTGTGGGCTTATTTCTGGGTTTTCTGTTTGGTCTTCTTTCTAAAAGGAACTCACTGCAGTTCTAAGCCCAGAGAAAAGGTTAACTTCAACGACACCAATGAGAAGAGTAGATACAGACAGAATATACAGGAGGTTCCTGATTATTAAGTCTTCAGTGAGGTATTGATCCAGTGACAAGTCTTAAGCTGTATGCCCCCTTTTAGTAATCAAACGGACCTACTCCTAGGGCTGACTGTAAGTTCGTTCATTCACTCATCAAGCATTCACAGAGTTCCTACTCTATAGTAGGCTCTGTATTACTGGGGCTGAGTATAAAAAATGACATCATGTCTTCCCTCGAAGAGCTCACAGTCCATTTGGAGAGAGATAACAGATGCACACCATGCAATACATGCCCAGAGTATCTCAGGAGCACAGAGGAGGCCCACTTGATCTAACCTGGGGCGACTGCAAACAGCTTGGTGTTGCTGGAATGTGAAGAATAACTTGAGAAGTGTTGAGAGATGATGCTGGAAAAGTAGACTGGAGGTAGAATCATGGAGGTCTACTCTATTTTGATAAGGAATTAACACTTTTTCACTGCATAGATAATGGAAGAGTATTTAAAAGACTTTACTACTGAAGTTACATGCTGCATACAGACTTCATTCGTACCAGGACACCACCAACGTAAAAACTTTGTAACCTGTGAATACTATTGAAATGTTTATGGTCTCCTACCATCCTCCTTTGTATTTGGGCATTTGCTCTGGAATGATGAACAGAATGTTCTCAGGTGAGTTAAAATTTGTGTCCACAAATTTCTTAGTCTAGATTAGGTTAGAAATAAAATTTCTTAGGTGAGAAATAATTGATTCTTGATTTCATATATGGTAAATACTGAATGTGAAGTTGTGATTGATAAGAAAGTCTAAAACAACCCTCCCATTTCCTCCCCAAATTCTTAGAATAAAGCCTAAAACACAGTGTTGACCATGACCTCCTAGACCCTAGGAGACCTACTACCTGCCTTCTGTCTCGACCTCCTCCCCCTTGGCTCACTTCTCTCTCTTCACAACTGTCCTTGCTGCTGCTTCTAGGATAATCTCTACTTCTGAAATATTGCCTTGAAATAGTTCTACTACCACAGTCTGGCATGGCTTGCTCCTTCATTTTATTTAAGTTTCTCCTCAAAATCACCTTCTCAGAGACTCCATCATTATTAGGGAAATGCCAATGACGACCACATGGAACATATCACTCATGACCACAAGTGACTTACTTAACTTCATTATGTCTTAGTATCCTTACCTATAAAACAGGGTAATAGAATGGTTATCATTACTAAAGAAAGAACTTAATTATAGAGAGCTAGGGCTAATGGAGGGAGGTGGGTGGGGATGGGCTAAATGAGTGATGGGTATTAAGGAGGGCATGTGTTGTGATGAGCACTGGGTGTTGTATTACTATAACTGATTAAACACTAAATTCTACCCCTGAAACTAATATTGTACTGTATGTGAACTAACTAGAATTTAAGTAAAAATTTGAAACATGGAAGGAAGGAAGGCAGGAAGGAAGGCACGCAGGAAGGAAGGAAGGAAGGAAGGCAGGCAGGCAGGAGGAATTTAGCTCTTTGCCTGGCACGAAATTATTATACAACAACAACATCATTTCCCGCCATAAAAGATGTCCATCTCAGTGGCTGTAAGCAATTGGAATTCTTTAGGTAGTTTTTCTATGACCCATTTCCTCCACACCCAATTTTAAAACATGGACCAGTTTAGAATCTTATAGTTATTTCTGTAGTTTGGTCAAACTAAAGATGTGCTAGGAAAATCTTGTAACCACCAAACTTCCAGTGAGGACAGCACAATTTAATGTTGTATTGGCTCTAGCCACCAACTTAGGAGACTGGCCAGATGAGAAGAGTAAAAATAGCCCCTGCCATCTATTGAGGGCTTCCTCTAAGCTAAACAACTTAGACACATCATCTCGCTGATTCTTCACAACTAGCTTGGGAACTCAACATGTTCAAGAACTCCAGAAAGTAGGCTTACTGTACTGTTTTGAACTCTGGGCCTGAGCAGGACTTGCTATAGAGAGGATATTCAGATAGTTATTAGCAAATCCTGAGAGTAGATTTGCACTGCACTACCAGCTAGGACACGTCCTTTTAAAACAAAACAAAAACACAAAAAGCAAAATTTGTCTTTCATATTCTAAATGCTTTATCTTATAGTAAAAATCCCAGGCCTTTATTGCTGTGAAACCCATGTGGTCCCTTCTAAAAATTGCTATAGTAACATCTCTAACTCAAAAGGATCAAACTCTGCAGCGCTGCTGGCTCACGGTGCTCCCAGCACATTCAAAGATGAACCTTTCACTGAATTAACCTGTTTTCCATCTGGACTATGTAGCTGGAGACCCAGGGCATCCCTCCTTGCAGAGGTCCACACCCTCCCAGAGTGCTCTCGGCCCAAGAGATCTGCTCCAGCTGCGTATAGTCTAGGGATCTAGAGGACACTCCAGGTGCTCCAATGACCTGGAAGAATCCCAGATGAATAATAATACTGACTCATAACAAAGGCCCTTTATACAGTTCTTACTCTATATTAGGCAGCATCTACTTTCAGTTTTACATGTATTTGCTCATTTAATCAGCATAACTACTACATGGGGTAGACATAAGGCTTGCAGTCTGACCAAATCCTGTAATTGAGACTTACAAAAGTCAACACATGACATCTATATGCAAACTGATGATGCACAACAAGGTTAAGACCAGAGCAGAAATCCCCAAAGGTCCCTACCAGTAAGAGAGTCAAAGGCTCCCAGTGGCCAGACCCCCTGAATTTGATCAACTAGGACACCCCCTTTTCCAATCCAAAATGCCATTTCTCCAGAAGCAATAAGTGAAGCGGAAGAACACAAAGGAGTACTTAAATTTCGTCACATCCCACACCTGGACTACTTCTCATCAAGTTTACTGGCCTGCACGCAATTCTCAGACCTATCTTATATCCCATCACTTAACATCGAGGGCACCCTACCCCCTCTGGGCTTTCAACATAGCCAAAACTTCCTCTTGGAACTTCTTCCTGTCTCAGATGTCTCCCGGTCATCTCCCTCTGGTCTCTCTCTGTTTACAACACTCTGTGAGGGTTTCCTATCCCATGCAATTACTGGTTTCGTTTTTATTTTGTCCACCTCCTCTTTGAACTTTTAGCATCTAGAGACCACGGGTGACGTTTGCTTTCCCAGTGTCTGATGAAGAGCTGACTGGGCTGCTGCAGCCCTGCAATAATGTTTACTCACTGAATGACCTAAGGAAACCATGGCTCCCAGTGAACAACACAGCATTTCTCACCACCCACCTTCTCACCACCCACTGAAACAATGCCCTCGCAGAACCAGTGGGATCCTGCAAGGATTAGAAATGGAGGGGGTCCCTGAACCAGCGGGAGCTGCCTGGTTAGTAAGGAAGAACTTACAAGAGAACCCTTTCTGGGAGCTTTGCTTCCAGCCCTGGAATGCAAACTTGTATCCATTACAATGAAACAATAACCATCACTACCACCTATGATCAAGGCTTCCATTTAAATCCTTGGGACTTCTCACTTCATTAATATCCAAGTTCGTGAATAGCTTTTGAAGTTCAGTGAAAGGCTGCTCACAATGATTGGAGCAGAGTTTCTGTTCTGAGAGTTACTTTTTCTCATAGGGGTAAATCACACTTGGTTTTCCTTTATCCTTCTAATAAATGCTGTTTAAAAGGCTAGAGGCATTGAAGGTAAAGAGGGAAAGATACATCTAGAAGTTGTTAATCAATACGGAATTTCTCCAGGCGCCTGTATGACCTCAGCGTTTTTCACATTTCCACAGGTCTCCTTGGAGACAGTTGCTATGATCACTCAGTGTCCCTGGTGAAAAATCTTCAAAATGTGGATCGCTGCTTTTATTCCCTTTCATCTCCTCTTTATTAGCTGTTTTGCACTCACCCATAGTTTATTTCTCTATGAATGCAATCTGCTCGTAATTTTTTTATCCGTAATATTCCAAACAGAATAGCCCCCTTCTTTTGGTTCCTCTGGAAAGGCTCATATTTGGAGTATAATATTTGGCAGTCCATTAGGAATATCATTAGACTTTTAGGTTTCCTGATTCCCTGAAATAAAATAATTCATATGACAGTCCACCATACCTACCTCCTCTTTTCCAAAAATACTAATTTGCTCTAGAAGAAACTAAGCATCAACAATGAGAACACTCGACCTGTTGTATTATGTTACTTATTTAACAAGCTTGGCTTGGAATATTTCAAGATTATTTTCTAAATGTATGTATCTTTTCTATTTCCTCTTTTGACTTAGGTTAATGTAAATATACTTTTTTGGCTCTAAATGCATTATTCACATTTCAAACACCTAAATTATTTCCTTATGGCTAATTTCTTACAAATATATAAAAAAAATTTACTCAAAATTCTGAGTAAACCATAACAAAACTGCTCATTAAATGGGGAAAGCTAAAATGCATTATCAGAAAAAATATTTAGCACTGTCCAAGCAAGATCATCTGCTTTTACTGAAATCTAGAATTCAAATGTAAAAAATAAAACAGATCATGGGGGGGGTGGAGGGGTGGGGGGGTTTCCAAATCCTAATTAGGTAAATCTGCAGAAGAGGGAACCCATCTAGAAAAAATATATATGGTAAAATGGATCACAGACAGACACTTGTGTGGCTTTCCTTGAGCTACCATATATTTTTTTTTTTTTTACAAATAGTTTATTGTCAACTTAGTTTCCACATAACACTCAGTGCTCATCCCCACAAGTGTCCTCCTCCATGCCCATCCCCCCTCCCCCCCACATCCATCAGTCCTCAGTTTTTGTAAGCATTGAAGAGTCTCTCATGGTTTGCCTCTCTCCCTTTCCCCCACCATTTCCCCCCTTCTTCTCCCCCTTGTTCCTCCGTCAAGTTCCTCCTAATCCTCCTATATGTGCAAACATATGATATTTGTCCTTCTCTGCCTGACTTATTTCGCTCAGCATAACACCCTCAAGGTCCATCCATGTTGCTACACATGGCCAGATTTCATTTTTTCTCATTGCCATGTAGTATTCCATGGTATAGATAAACCACATCTTCTTGATCCATTCTTCTGTTGATGGACACTTAGGCTCTTTCCATGTTTTAGCTATTGTGGAGAGTGCTGCTATGAACATTGGGGTACACGTGCTCCTATGCCTCAGCATTTCTGTATCCCTTGGGTAAATTCCTAGCAGTGCTATTGCTGGGTCATAGGGGAGTTCTATTGTTAGTTTCCTTAGGAACCTCCACACTGTTTTCCAGAGGGGCTGTACCAGTTTACATTCCTACCAACAGTGGAGGAAGGTGCCCGTTTCTCCACATCCTCGCCAGCATCTAGAGTTCTCTGATTTTTGAGCTACCATATTTTTGAAAAGAGGAGCAACTCACAGGCAAAGAGCAAATCTTGAAAGGAGGGAATGGCCGTGCAGCAGGGTTACTTATCAATCATGTCAACAGCGGCAACACGATACAAAGCCCTTTTATTAGTACAGGTAATAAATTAAAGAATGTAAATATTTTTTCACATGAAAAAAGAAAGTGCTACCTAAATTTCAGCTAGTGATCTGTATAGTTAATATTACTAAAATGCAGATTTTAGGGGCACATGGGTGGCTCATTTGGTTAAACGTATGACTTTGGCTCAGGTTATGATCTCCCAATTTGGGAGTTCGAGCCCCGCATAAGGCTTCTTGTTGTCAGCTCAGAGCCTGGGGCCTGCTTCAGATTCTGTGTCTCCCTCTCTCTCTGCCCCTCCCCTGCTAGTGCTCATGCTCACATGCACTTGCACTCTCTCTCTTTCTAAAATAAACATTAAAAACATTTTTAAAATAAAATGTAAATTTTATAAATAGTTAAACATTAGAAATTGATTCTTCTGAACCTATTTTAAACATTTCTTTAACATACAGAGTTAAATCACAAGGGATCTATGGAGCCTGTGACTATTAATGAATCAAGTGAGGTTGCTAAACACAAGAAATAAATAGCTGGAATTCATTCACTTGTTCACTCAATCAGCAACAATTACCAAACATTCATTTTGTACCAAGCACTATGGTTGGCATTTGGGATGCAAAAGTTAATCACCCTCAAGACTTTAGTGAAAGAGAACCTGGACAGCTTAGACAGTTAAGCGTCTGACTCCTGATTTCTGCTCAGGTCCTGATCTCATGGTTCACAAGACTTGAGTGCAAAGTTGGGCTCTGCTCTGACAGAGAGGAGCCTGCTTATGATTCTCTTTCTCTCTCTCTCTCTGTCCCTCCCTGCTCATGCTCTCTCTCTCAAAAATAAATAAAATAAAACTAAAAAAAAAAAAAAAAAAAGAATTTAGTGAGAAAGACAGAACTGCAAGTACAAGTAAAACCTTGGATTGCGAGTAACTTGTTCTGTGAGTGTTCTGCAAGACGAGCAAACACCTCTAAGAAATTTTAACTTGATAAAGGAGTGAGGTCTTGCAATTTGAGTAGTATGTGACACCAAACCTCACATGATCACAACTGAGCCTATGGTTCTTGAAATTTGCTTTGATATACAAGTGCTTTGGATTACAAGCATATTTCCCGAATGGATCATGCTCACAAACCAAGGTTTCACTGTATAATAACTGAGGCACAAAACAGAGTATAATTCAGTCTTTAAAAAGGAACAAGTCCTGGGGCTCCTGGGTGGCTCAAGCAGGTAAACATCCAACTCAGCTAAAGTCATGATCTCATAGTTCATGAGTTTGAGCCCTGCACTGGGCTCTCTGTTGTCAGCACAGAGTCTGCTTCAGATCTTACGTCCCCCCACTCTCTGCACTTCCCTTGACTGCTCTCTCTCTCTCTCTCTCTCTCTCAAAAATAAGCATTTTTTTAAAAAGGGGCAAATATCTGATATGAAACACCATTTTATGAAAGTTGCAGTTCCACTGCTGTGGATGTGAAATTCGTTACTGTTGACACAAAACCACTCTTCATACAAAGATGAACCTTGTTCTCCAGAGGCTTCCAGTCTAAGACGGCAGGTAAGAAACAATGACAACTAGTACCTCTCAAATCATCATGGGGAAGGGCCAAGTTCTTAAAATTTGAATCCTTCACAGACTGATACGTTTGAAAAAAAGATACTTTAAAAAATGAAATAAGAATTTGAAATGCTTATCTTAAATTTTTGTATTTATTTCATGGAAGAACAGTAACCTATCTCAGTCCATGGACAAGCACTGTAATAAAGGATTATGATGCTAAAAGTATATAAGCTGCTGTCACATAGAAGGAAATGATCAGTTTTCAAGGAGAGGCACAGACTTAATCTAAGGAAAATCTTTATGGAAGATGTGACCTTTGAACTGTGTCTTTAAAAAAAAATGGAGGATTCTCCAGAAAAAAGCAGTGAGGGGTAGAAAGAAGAAAATTCCAGGCAGAAGGAGTAACACATAGAGGCAGGAAAAGCAAGAATTTCTATCAAGGTGAATAATGAGGGAAAGGAAAGGTCAGTCAAGGAGGGAGCTATAAGCTGAATATGAGCATTATAAACTGAATGGGCACCCATTTGGTGAAATTCCGTATAGACTGAAAAAAGAAAACTGTCGATGCCCTTACCCAGTGTTTCAAATATGATTACAAAAACAATCCAAGGACTGTCACAAGTCTATTTAAGCCCTCTGGGTGCGACTCATTAAATACCACCTTATATTTATGTGTCTTCCTCTTTCTTTGAGTTAGTGTTGCAAAGAGTGAACCTTTGTCATAGCTTTAAAATGATGGAGAAAAATTACCATCGTGCTAGACCTATGTTGTCAGATGTGAAGGGACAGGGTTTATATTCCTCAACCAGTTTTTGGTTTTCATTTTTTGCCATCTTTCCTTGCAGATGGACAAAGCAGAAGAGAATGTGGGCTCTGTCTAGTGCTTTTACCTGCTCTGTGACCTTGGACAATTTGCTTTTAGCCTTCCAGTGTCCTCAGCTACAAAACAGGGATGATAACAAGCTCCTCCTGCCCCCCCCCCCCACCATGGTCACTGTACTTACTGTGAGGATTAAATTAATACAAGTAAAGCACTCATAAAAGTGACTGATCAGTGTCACTGAGTTATTGATATCACTAAAAATAAAAGGAAAGAGATGGAAATGTAATATCCCATTTCCCCCCCAACCCCATAATGTCATTCATATAAGTATCCAAAAGTAACATCCCCAAATTCTAACCCTGTACATCATCCGCTATTTCTTCAACATCACTGTAAATCTAAACATGTATTACAGGTGGAGAAAATAGAGCTAATTATAGGCTTCGGAGCAAAATGACTAAGGCAAATCAATAGAGGAGCTTATTTTCCATCCTGATCCTACCTTAGTTAGCCCTAAAATTAGAAGCCAGTAGTTTGGGGTTATTGAAAGACACTTCCTCTGAGAGAGGAAACCGGAATGAGACACGACTGTTTAGGCAGGCTTTATTTAAAACATTTAGCGCCTCTTAGAAATGTAAAGTAATCAAGGGGATGCTTAAATAGTTTTAAGTCTGAGATGGTTGTCTGGAGTTCACTGAGAGTTTGACAACAACTGGGGACTACGGAATAAGGAACGCGGTGCTGCTTCACACAGGAGCTTAGCAAAGGGACAGAGGAATCTGGGGGCAGGAATGTAAGAGTTTGTCTTAATTTAGCAGCTGTAGAGCTGGCAGTGGCCAAATCAAGTGAAGCCTTTTCAGGGAGAGCAGTTTGGGGCACAGCTGTCTAGACAAAACACCACCACTACAAGGGTGGGCACACAGGCTCCCCAATATCAGCACAAATTCCAGAATACAGCTTTACTACTGAACTTTTACTACTTTAGATGTCACTGGCAAATCAGCAGAAAGATGGAGAACTCTAGAGACCAGGGAATTCCTTGGGCCATCTTAAGGATGGCAAAGGCACTTTGCAAATGCTTTCAGGAGGCTTTCAGTATCCTGGGTAATATTAAGCTTCATTTGCTTTCCCCCTTAACACTTCAAACTTATTGTTTAGTGTATTGTTTCTGGGACCTATTCCATTTTCCTCTGTTCTCCAAACATGTCCACGTCTTCACCCTATAGTTATCAAGACAAATGGAAAATCTCTTTAACCCCGAGGTGGCCCTCTGAGACCAGGCTAGGCTGACCTTTCCACCATTTTCACCTGCCCAAGAGCTGACCTACAGGAAATAAGTACAAGCATTGTCCCTTAAAGGCAAAAAAAAAAAAAAAAAAAAAAAATCATATACCATCACCTGCAGAGAGAATACAAAAGCACAAGAGAAAATATTATGACGTCTATAACCATGACATCTATAACCTCACCACTGCGTAAGTGCTGTCATTATGTTTTTAACCTCTTAACTCTGATGTGCTACCATGTCTCATTGCTAAGACATTACTGTGAGGCTCCATCTATTTTTTTCCTCAACAATGTTCCATGACTTCAATGTGTTTCAAAATACCAAGCATTACTGTAACTGGAGAGAGACTGTGGACAGTGACATCTCAATGCTTACAAGTTCAAAATGAGGCCAACGAGGGTAGGGAAGGAACTAGGCTACCCGTTGTTAGTCTGGAATGATCAATAATCAAGTACAGTTAGAAGGATAGTCAACTAAAGAAAATAAAACAGTAGGTTACATACCAGTGACTATGAGGTAGGAATAAACTCAGAACGGAAGGCATAGACCTATTTAGTTAAAATGATTAGGCTACCAGAGATTGAGCAAAACAATTTCCTGCTAATAATATTTGACTATTTATCGCCTCTTGGCCTTTTGGCTGAGATCAAGTGTAGTATCTGCTCGTATCAGTTTAATATCTGATTATATAAAACACCTACTAAGTAGCAGTAATCTTGCCAAAATGATAACTTCCAGGTCTTCAAGTTAGATTTTGAACTTAACCTTGTTCAAGTCATTCAATCACCCAATCAAGCATTCATAAAATATCTCTTAATTATGCAACACTGCATTTGACTTCCTGGAGTAAATAAAAGACAAACAGGGATTGAAACCCCTTCCTACAGAAATTTATAGTCTGATGGTTAGTTTTGTGACAACTTGGATAGGATATAGTACCTGGTAAATTAATCAAATGTTAATCTAGGTGTTGCTGTGAAGGTATTCTGTGGGTGTGTAACATCTACAAACAGACGACATGAAGTAAGGGAGATTAGCCTCTATTCTGTGTGGGCCTCCTTATTTGAAAAACCAAAAGGGCAAAATCTGAGGTTTCCCAGGGAGAAGAAGGAATTCTGCCTCAAGGCTGCAGCATCAATTCCTGCCTGAGTTTCTAGCCTGCTCTCCTGCCCTATAGATTTAGAACTGCTGAAACCTGGGGCGCCTGGGTGGCTTAGTCGGTTAAGCGTCCGACTTTCGCTTAGGTCGTGATCTCGCGGTTCGTGGGTTCGGGCCCCGCGTCGGGCTCTGTGCTGACTGCCAGCTCAGAGCCTGGAGCCTGTTTCAGTCTGTGACTCCCTCTCTCTCTGACCCTCCCCTGCTCACGCTGTCTCTCTCTCTCTCTCTCCTAGAAATAAATAAAAACATTAAAAAATTTTTTAAAAAAAACTGCTGAAATCTATACCACTATGGATTCTCTGTTTCTCTGGAGAACCCTGACTGATAAGCACTCTTAAAAACAATTAGAAGCAAGCAGTAAATGGGAAGAACAAACTGCTATAAAGATGCCTTATAAAGGTACATCCAAGAGTGTACACTCAAGTATTTCCAGTATAACAGCATAATTTCTAGAGTGGAGCTAAGTACAAAAGACAATAGGATTAAAGAAGGATTGCTTGTATTTGACTATAGGGCAGTGACAAACAGTCCAAAAGACCTGTGAGTTGAAAGGATACAAAGGGGATTTCTTACAGAAAGGGGAAAAGCACCCGCAACGGAAAAGAGATGCTAGAATGCAGAGTAAATGTATTGAAGCATAAACTAAAAAGTCAGAATAGAGATCAAGGGATGAAGCAAATGACAGGATAGGAGATAAAGTGGGTTGCATACAAAAGGCCAAGTCTGCATGTAAGAAAGATAAGATCATGCAAGACAAGGCTTAAAGTGTATTAAACCCTAATAAATGTCATACTTGTTCAATTTTTGTTGATTTTTATAAACACATAAATGAATGCTATTGGATTACATTAAATGGTTACTGTAAAGATATAGCTAAAATGAAAGGCAGAACAAGTTCAGCAATGTGGCAGGATACAAGATCAATATACAAGAATCAATTCTGTTTTTATATACTAACAATGAACAATCTGACAAAATTAAGCAAATCCCATGTACACTATTATACAGCTAAAAGAATCTCTCGGAAAAACTTTAACAAGTATAACACTTTTACACCAAAAACTATAAAACACCATTGAAAGCTATTAAAGATCCAAATAAATGAGAAGACACTGCTTGTTCATTGATCTTAAGACTTACCTATTGTTAAGAAGGAAATAATCTCCATATTGATCTAATGATTCAACACAATCTGTATCAAAATCTCAAGTAGTTTGATTTTTTTTGCAAAAACTGTTAAATTGGTCCTAAAATTCATATGGAAATGGAAGCAATCCAGGATAGGAGGGGGAAAAAGAAACAAACAAACAAAAACAACTATAGGGGAAAAAGTTGGAAGACTTACACTTCAAAATTTATTACAAAGCTAAAGTAATCCAGACAGTGTGGTACCGGCATAAGGATATACGTATATATCAATGGAAGAGAACTGAGAGTCCAAATACAAATCCTCACTTATGGCTGATTGCATTTCAACATGGAGGACAAGACAATTGAAATAGTCTTTTCAACAAATGGTGATGGACAACTGGATATGCACATACAAAAGAATGAATCTGGACCCCCACCCCACGCTTTACAACTTAACACAAAATGGATCAAAGGCCTAAATGTAACAGCTAAAACTATAAAACTCCTAAAAGAAAACATACAAGAAAATATTTATGACCTTGGTTTAGGCGATGGTTTCTTAGATATGGGACTAAAACCCCAAGTGACAAAAGAACAGGTAAGCTGGACTTCTTAAAAATTCAAAACCTTTATGCCTCACAGGATACCATCAAGAAAATGATGAAATACTCAGAATGGCAGAAAGTATCTGCAAGTTATACATTTTACGAGAGTGTATGTAGAATGTATAAAGAATTCTTACCATTTCAACAATAAAGAAAAATAACTCAATTTAAAAATAGGCAAAGGGTTGCCTGAGTGGCTCAGTCAGCTGAGTGTCCAACTTCAGCTCAGGTCATGATCTCACAGTTTGTGAGTTTGAGCCCTGCGTTGTGCTCTGCGCTGACAGCTCAGAACCTGGAGCGTGCTTTAGATTCTGTGTCTCCCTCTCTCTCTGCCCCTTTCCTGTTCATTCTCATTCTCTCTCTCTCTCAAAAATAAACATTAAAAAATTCTTTAAATAGGCAAAGAATTTGAATAGACATTTCTCCAAAAAAGATATACAAATGTCCTTTAAGCACATGAAAAGATGCTCAGTATCATTACTCACCAGAGAATGTAAATCAAAACCACAATCAAGTATCACTTCACACTCATTAGGATGGCTAAAATCACAAAGTCAGATAATAGCAAATATTGATGAGGATGTAAGAAAATTAGCACCCTCATATATTTCTGGTGGAAATATAACATGGTACAGCCACTGTGGAAAACAATTTGGTGATTTCTTCAAAATGCTAAACCCAGAGTTACCAATGACTTAGCAATTCTACTCCCAAGTATATGCCCAAGAGAATGGAACATACAATATGTTCACAGGAGCAGCATTCATAACAGTAAAAAAAACAAAAAAAAAAAACCAAACATCCAAATGTCCATCAATTGACAGATGGATAAACAGTATGGTATTTCCATACAATGGAATGTTAGTCATAAGAAGGAATGAGGTACTGATGCATGCTACAACAGAGATGAACCCTGAAAACACGTGCTCAGTGAATAAAGCCAGTCACAAAAGATCAAATATTTATAGGATTCCACTGATAGGAAACATCCACAAGAGACTAATCCATAGGAACAGATAGATTAGTGATTGCTTGGGGCTGGGCTGGGGTTAGGATAGGCCATGGAGGAGAGCAAAATGGGGGTGACAGCTAATGAGTAAGAATTTTCTCTTTGGGATGTGGAAAATGTTCGTAGTTTAGATTGTGGCACACTCTGAATATACTAAAAACCACTGAACCACTTTAAATGTATGAGTTTCATGCAATGTGAAATGTATCCCAATAAAGCTGTAAAAATTGGGAGATATGATGCAGTTGGACAATCAAACTGGCTTAAGCAGAAAACCTTTTCAAAATAGAGAAGATGCGTTAGAGGAAAGATGCTACCAGAAATGGAGAGAAATAAAGTGTGGGACCTTGCTGTCTCTTCAAGGTGGGTCATTCCATGCTCAACCCCTCAGGAATAAACAGGTAGCCCAACCTCCCAGGAATCTGATTCTGAACAGTCACACAAGGACTAAAGGCACTTGGAGTGGTTACCTGAATGTTAATACCTTAGAGGCACTGTCTTTGGATTCTTGTAACTTGGTTCCCCAGAACTATTCCAGATCCTGGTTTTCAATTCTCCTTCAATTCTGTCTCCCATAATTAGAGTTCTACAATTTCGGTAAGTTCTGCCCTCCTTGTTTAGGTTACCCCAAGTCAGTTTCTGCTAGGAAAAAAATGGATTATTTTTGAATATTCAGGGAAGGCCACTGGATGCATATAAGAATCATGAGATTTACTGAGGCCAAGTGTGAGACATAGCTAATTTCCCCTGAAGAATTTCTGACACAGAACACTCCTTTAGGAATTCACCTAGTGATACTGATAGGTTACTGTAACAAATTGTTGTTCTGACTTCACCAGGCAGAGACCACAGAAATTCTTTTCAGTGACATTGTGTTCACTATGCCTTTAAGCAAACCAGATAGAGATACAAATATTGTTACATTTAACACTTTTGTTTTAGGTTTCAAATGTAGTGTCTTACACTTTAAAAAGAAGGTAAATTCAGTCACTAGGATACTGCTGACAAATCTTACATACCTAACAATGTTTTCTCAAATTTGAATAATGGATGCATTTTTTTAAATACGAAAAAGTCCTGGAAAAATGGAAAAACCTCAACTTGAGAAACCTTGTATCACAACTTCAGTTTCATAATGGTTATTAATATCATTTGATTATAAAAGCAAAAGTGTGAATGCAAACAATTCAATGTGCAACAAGAGGTGAATGGATAAACAAAATGTCAGGTCCATACAGTGGAACAATGATCAGCAATGAAATGAATTACTAACATGCTACAACCTGATAAACCTCCAAAACATCATGCTAAGTAAATGAAGCCAGATCCAAAAGATCACAGAGCGCTCGATTCCATTTATGTGAAATGTAGAGAAAAGGCAACTTTATAGAGCCGGGCTGAAGATCAGTCGGTACCTGGAACAGCCAGCTAGACCAAGGGTGAACAAAATAAAGACAGGAGGGATTTGGGGGAGGGGGTAACAGGTATGTTTTCAACCTAGACTGAACCTCCCCGTTAGCCTGGGAAGAGCCAAACCACAAACCCCAGACTGCAGGGGTGGCTGCACAACTCTATAAGTTTACTGAAATCACTGAAATGTACATGTAGCAACAAGTGACTTATACTAGCAACAGGTGAATTATACGGTATGTGAATTAGAGTTGAATAAAGCTTTTGGTGGGGAGGAGTAAATGCAAGGCAACATTATGTCAACATTATGTAATCTAAAATACCCCCCTTTGGAATCACAGAGAAAACTTTTAAAGTATTTAAATACAAATTTACGGAGAATTCAGGGACCTCTGAGAATGCTCTCATAGATCCCTACATAGCTAAGAAAAATTGCCTCAAGGGCATAAGACAATCTTGGCAAAGTTTTCTGGGGACCTAAACATTCTTACCCTCTTTTGCATATGCACAAAAAAGATGAAACAAACAAAAAAAATCAGAAATGTTTTATACTCATTTTAATGACAATCCTTCCAGAGTGACTTATACAAAGTCCTATGTCTTTCTGTTATATTTTCATTTATCCTCATGCATTTAGTATTAAAACAAGACTAAAAATACATGTTTTAAAAAATAACCTATAGTTCTTCACCTTTGTATTTTTTTTAAGCCTATCAACTGCAGGAACTCCTATCTCTCTTCCAGTAAAAACTCTGGGACCCCTTGCTAGGTTGTATTAACTTTTGCTTATTATAAACAGCAAAACTGATTTTCCCAGTTTGTGCTTTTCCTTGTTTTATCTTCTTTTCTTTTTCTATTTTTCCTGTTATAGAAGTTACTAATTGTAACACAGTTGAAAATTTCAGTCTTCTTTCTAGGTTGTTTACCTTCTAGTTTCAAGGCTGCAAGTTATCATTCTCCCATGGGTCTGACTGATTATAATCTTTTAAAACACAATGCACTTGAGCGTGCGCTATCTCCATGACTCAGGCACATCTCCCAAACACAAAGTATCACATTTTGCTGTGTTGCCTCTCCCACATAGCAAAAGAGCTCACTGAGTTATGTGGGAGTGTCTGTCACCCATTAATGGCCCTAGGCTGCTGAAGCTTAAATCCTTCCTCTGTTGTCATCCTGTCTGCTGTCATTTCTCACATCTGTCTGTGGGTCTATTTATAGCTAGCACCCTTTTCTCCTTTAGGATGTACTGACTCCATTGTTCTAGGATTAGGAAGCTAACTTACTAAACTTACTGGTTTAGAGTTATATATAAATCAAAGCTGGGGTTTGAGGTTTTGAATACTTTTTAAACTCCCCAGTATGTAAAACTGCATGAGCCCTGGTACCTTCACATGGCTTTTTCAAAAACATGCTGGTGCAGGGCACCTGAGTGGCTCAGTTGGTTAAGCATCTAACTTTGGCTCTCACAGTGCGTGAGTTCAAGCACCACATCAGGCTCTGTGCTGACAGCTCAGAGCCCAAAGCCTACTTCAGAATCTGTGTGTCTCTCTCTGTCTGCCCTTCCCCGTTCACCCTCTGTCTCTCTGAAAAATAAATAAAACATTAAAAAAAAATCAAAAACACGCTGGTGCTTTACCAAGATAGTGGAACACCCCATACTACCATGCTGGGACTCCTCTGCTCAGCTCTAACTCAGCTCTTAAGGAAATCAAAAATAGTGACAGCCTAGCTGCCAGTTAACTTGGACACAGGCAGCCACTACCTCCTCCTCTGCCCAGACTTTGATGAATGATTGTAACAGATTCTTCTGTTAACTGAACATAGCATGCTTCAGAGTTCTTTTTGACAACCCTCTAGTAAGAACCTAACAATGCAGAATTGTCACTTTGGTAAAATCCAGAACCATGGCCAAAAGCAGAGGAGGTCCACAGGCATTTCTTGATTAGGAACTGTAGCTTTTTTTCTAATTTTTACAATCTAATTAACTAAATTTAAAATGCATAATGCCACATCAGCTTCCCTGGAAGGATATAAGCAAAATTGGTGCCAGTGTTTCCGCTGTGTGGAAGGAAGGTCATAGACACCGGGAGGGCGAGAGGGAACTTTCCACTCTACCTTAATACTTTTTGGATATTGAAAATGTGATTGTATTACTTTGACAAAAATAAATAGAATCTTTTTTAAAACTGCATTATAGAAGCAAAACTTACGAGGGCATATCAGAAGCCAACTGATGAGGAAAGTGCCACGCATAGCCCCCTCTGGGCCAGGGAGAACAAAACCCACTTCTTAAACTGTTTCACTTTCCGCCCGCAACAGCGGGGCTCTGTCTGATGGTCCCCAAGGCTCTGCTCTGGCTCCTGCTATCATGTCCACATTCCAACAAGAGAAAAAGAAAACAGAGCACAATCCTTCTAAGGACTCAACAAAGAAGTTGCCCAGATCACTTCTGTTCACACACGGTGGCCAACACTTTGTCACAGGGCCATACATAACTGCAAGGGAACATGGGAAATAGTCTTTGGAAGGCCTATGTCCAGCGAAAACTTGGGAGATTTATCACTGAAGGAGAGAAAGGAGCCAGGTGTTGGTATACAAGTAACTGCGGCAACCTTAGCCACAAATGAGTTAACACACAACTGAAGGGTAAGAGTTCTCTCTGGTGGGAGACAACAGAACACATCTCAGGGGCTTCAGGTATATGAATAACCTTTATTTCTTAAGAAATAAAATTACCACATGGGTCTCATTTTCCATTGTTATTCCTTGAAGAGTGTATGTGTGCACATAACATTCACTATGTAAGATTTCACAATTTAAAAACATACCAGCGTGGTTGAAGCTGGGTATGGGCACACGGGGATTTATTATACTATTCCCTCTACTTTTGAGTATGCTTGCAAACCACTAGAACAAAAATTTTATATACACACTTAGCATACATACATATACTTTCATCTTAATATCCTCTCAGACACAGAATACTTATTAAAACCTACATTGTAAAAAGTACTGTCCCAAACGTTTGTATATGGATACGACAAGGAGAGGACTATGTGATCTTTAAAATGCTTACTGTCTAATATGGAGATCATGATTAAAATAATACAGTCTATGACGGAGTGGCAGACAGAAGGAGAAGTACAAGAAGACTCCAGAGAAAGGAGAAGTCCGTTTGGTTTCAGAAAAATGAGGCTGCTATCCTTGGAAATAAGCAAATGTGACAAAAATAGTAAGTACCTAATAAAAAATAATAAACATGCAAACTAATTTTAAGCAATTAGATTTGTGCAGGCCTCTTCATGCAGCTGTCGTTTTGTCTCAAAGTGAAGAATCAAGTTAAGTGCAATCTAAGGAAGTGGAAAGAAAAATAAACTGCTGCTCTACTTTCTACTTGCTACTCTGTAACCAAATCTCATCAATCCGTTTAGGGTGGACTTCTGGACAGGCACGTCAGTCTCCCTGAAGGAGGCAGGGAAGCAAGATGACCGTGGGCATCTGCGGTCAGGCTGCTGGTGTCTGGATCTTCAGTCCACCCTCTGCAAGCTTTGGGATCATGCTATACAAGATGCTCCAGCATTCTGTGCCTCAGTTTCCGTATATAATATTTGGATAATGATAGTATCTACTCACAAGAGATACTGTGAGGCTCATCCTGTTCTTTAACAGTGCCCAGCACATAGTAAACATTCAATACACGTTTGCTGCTGCTGCTGTTACCCATGGCTCTTGAAAATGAGCTCATTAAGTATCCCCTATAGTTCACCGGGGTGGGGGAGGTTATTTCAGACAAACTACAGACCTGAAATTGTGTAAAATATCCTGATGATTGTTCAAAAACCATAAAGGTCAAGCAAGGCAGCTTTGCAAGATAAATCTAGTGAGCCACCAAAACCCAACTTAAAGTTTTACAGAGAACCATGTCAGGCAAGTTACTGCATTAAGTAAAGGATATGAAAATAAATTCTGGCACATTACAGGGCTTAAACAATTCTAATTTACAGAGCTGATTATTCCTCATATGGGTTATCCTCGATGGTAATCTGGTTAATTTTTAATCGCAGGCCCTCTTGTGGCACCCTCCCATTCTCTAGTTCTGTTTCTTCCTAAAGCTGTTGGGAATCCAAGCTGTGGTTAGAAAGATCTCCCAGCAAAGCTCAATCAAGTTGGGAAGGTAGGACTAAAAATGTATTGCGCACACCAGTAAGGAAGAAATGCTAAAACTGTGTGATGCCAACTACGGATAGTCTAGGATTATGGAGAGCACACCGAGGGGCAAAACAACCAGAAAAAAATGACACTGTATGTGGATAAAGCAAAATTTTGCTCCACCTTAAAGCACAAGTACAAATCAGATAGAGAGGGAAAGGAAGAAGCAACAGTGAAGGCAGAAAGATGGGGGAGCTCAGGACGCACGAGCCATGATGAGATCAGACAAGATAACACAGCAAAACAAGTCTGTTTTGGAGAACGGGGGTAAATCAACTTGCATGGCTAAACGTGGGGCTAAACTATGAACGGCTTTTTCTTTAACGATTAAAATCCACTATTGGAATTATTTGTCCCAGGGTTCTTCATTCTCTCAGCATAGAGAAGAAAATAACAGACCGTTTCAGAATAGGGCTTTTGAAGAACAACTAGGAAATTTTTCCAACATAAGGACCTTAATTGTACCCATTTATAAATTCTTAGCACCTAGGACAATAACTAGCATACAGTGTTTTTAAAATGTCCGACAGGGGCTCCTGGATGGTTCAATTGGTTAAGCTTCTGACTCCTGATATTGGCTCAGGTCATGGTCGCCTGGTTCGGGAGATCCAGCCCTGCATCAGGGTCCATGCTGACAGCACAAAGCCTGTTTGAGATTCTCATTCTCTCTCTCATTCTCTGTCTCTCATTCTCTCTCTCCCCCGCCTCCACCCCTCCATGCTCACACACATGCACTTTCTCAGAATAAACTTAAAAATAAATAATAAAAATGCCCACCAAATAAGTGTCTGAACAATGGCCACACAGCAATAGACCAAATCAGCAGGTCATGACTGTCTCTAACAAAAAAAGGTGTCTAAGTCTGATTGAGAGTTCACATTCTATAAACATCAAATGGATGTGTTTCATTACATCCACCACTTCTGTTATTTTTAAGCCTCCTCCTTTGGCATGCATGGTTTTTTTTCAATGATTTCTTTTTTAAGCTTGATGGCTCAGAATTCTAAACAATAATTTCTTCCTTGTAACTTTATTTTTAATTAAAAAAAAAAAACCCAAAGGCAAATGGAGATATGAGGCTTTGCTTAGCTCACAACTACAGACGGAGACCTGTTCTCATCACCAACATTTATTTATCAAAGGAGAGAGAATGGTCCACTGGAGGTAATGGGGAATCTCTTGGTATATCCGGTATACCACCCCGAACCATTATTTATTACATAGTTTTTCTTTCCAAGCTTCCTCCCAACACCTAAAATTAAAAAACAATAAACAAGCCTGGCTAAGGACTTCTATACAAGTTCCAGAAAGTCCTTTGACACTAATACCCCCTTGGTACTTGGTATTGAGATCAGTACTTCATGTTTATCATCAGTTATTTCTAAAGTTAGATATATTGCAACATAGTTATGTGGGGAGTGTTGTATTTTTTTGTTTGTTTTGTTTTTGTTTTAGAGCAGAGATAGTTTAAATGTAAAAAGATACTTCATAGCTACTTAGAGTCTTACTTACAACGTAGAAATTAATAAAAAATCATGGGTACACACCAATAAATATGCAACTTGTGATATTATTATATAGCAAATCTGGTTCCTATTTTTGAGAAAGTAAACTTGATTTCTAAAGAAACTTTAAGGTGTAGCATGTTATACTGTAGTAATTTTCATTGTAATCACAGTAATTCAACTGGTTGGTTCTAAATAAGATAGCAAAAACTACAGTAAAATTTAACCGATGACATGTGGTCAATAATAAATGAAATCTATAAATTCAAGACTCTTCCAACTAAAGTAGTCCAGTCTGAAGCAAGAAAGTCAAGCAGGTATGGCTTCCTTAGCATTGCTTTTGCCAAAAGTTATACCTGAATTCAATCTTACTTAATATATTTTCCTTTTTTAAAAAAACATTTTTGAATGTTTATTTCTGAGACACAGAGTACAAGTGGGATAGGGGCAGAGAGAGAGAGAGAGAGAGAGAGAGAGAAAAAGAGAGAGAGAGACATGAACCATGAGGTCATGACCGGAGCCAAAGTCGGAAGCTTAGCCAACTGAGCCACCCAGGCGCCACAATACATTTTCTTCCTTAAAAAAGTTTTAGGGGTGCCTGGGTGGCTCAGTCAGTTGGGCATCCAACTCTGTTTTGTGCGTTTGAGCCCAAACTGGGCTCTGTACTGATGGTGCGGAGCCGGCCTGGGATTTTCTCTCTCTCTCCCTATCTCTCTGCCCCTCCCCTGCTTGTGCTCTCTTTCTCAAAGAAACTTTTTTTTTAAATATTTAGAACAAAGTTTTAAAGCCATATCTAACAATAGTAAACATGGTAGCACCGGGGTGGTTCAGTCAAGTTAAGCCCCAGACTGTAGGTTTCATCTTAGGTCATGATCTCATGGTCTCATGAGTTTAAACCCTGCTTCTGGCTCTGGGCTGACACTGCAAAGCCTGCTTAAGATTCTGTCTCTCTTTCCCTCTTTCTCTCTCTACCCCTCCCCAGCTGATACTGTTTCTGTTTCTCTAAAATTAAATTAATAAACTTAAAAAAAATGGTAAATATGAAGATTCCAAAAAGATGAACTAAAATACCAATAGACATTTATTAGCTTGTAACTGTTGCTTTGAGTCTTGATTTACACAGCACCACAAATGATTCTGTGTATTTTTTGGTGTCTATTTCAATTCTATAGTATTTATGTAATGCTACATAAATCTTTTAAAATTTTTAACATATCCAGTTTAAAACTCTGCATAATCTAAATTTTAATTTGAGGAAATTTCCCATACAGGAACAGAGACTAAAGTGTCCAGCGAAGTGTCCATTTATCTGGCAGAAGTACACTTTAAAATTATCAGAAAGGAATACAGGAGATGTTCAAGGAAAATGTTCCCATTCAAGATAACATTATGAGTGCTTGGAATGAATACAGAATGCATAATTTTCTTATAAATTAACAATGGGATGTACTGAGCTGACTGTATTAGATTAGATTCCATAACTGCAAAACCAAGCTTTTCACGGCCATATTGGTCTCCACATTTCTGAATGAATTAAAAGGCTTCAAACAAGCTTCCTTTCCAGCACAGGAAATCCTTTTAGGCACCCCCACCCCCACCGCTACCCTGCAAGTATGCGTCATGTTCACAGATTTTCATTTCCCAACCCTTTAAAGGCCAACATTGGCTGTATTTCACAGGAAGTTCTTCCTTTATTCCTCCAATAGTTTGTAGGATAAACTTTGGTTAGATACAAGGTCAGCATAAATTGAGCTCCACTTTCTTATCACAGCATAGCAGCTGCGCAGAGGATGAGGCACCACCAGACCATGTATGCAACCAAACCTTTCTTTTTCTCAGTCTCTGAAATATATTAAGCGGCAGGTGGGTGGGCCTTCTGTGTCTTCTTGTTCTCGGATTTCTGTATTAATATCTAGAAATACCTTTGCAAATCAAGGGAAAAAACTCTATTTCCCTCCCCCAAATCCGAATTCTAACCAAAATGAAGTACCCAGAAAGATCTGTATTAGTTAACTGTGCTCCCAAATTGAATTTGAGGCTCAGAATAAAGACACATGAAAGTGCAATTAAATGGAATCTAATGCAGAAACATTTTACTAAGTGGAGAACACCATAATTTCAATAGGACTGTGGGAAATCATGCTATTTTAAGACACATCTGAAAGAGCAGGCAAGGTAAATTGAGGTTACCAATGGAATTCTTGAGAGCACTAATTTATTTTGGAGGAATTTTCTTTCACCTCCTCCCTAGACAGTACACAGATTTCACTGATGAGAGTGAAAATATCCCTTTGTTCCAAAAAAACAAGCCATTAACAATGTAGTGGTAGTAAATATGAGACCACAATTGGCATGCCCAAACATTATTCTCCTAAGTATAGCTCTAGTGGCCTTGGTTCTCACACTATTATCTTCCCTAAATTTGGCTGCACAAATTGTTATGGGGCACATTAGCCTAATTCCCCAAACAAAAGTAATCTCAATATTTATTCCTATGGAAACTAAATCAAAATAGCACATATGTTCTAGTAGCAGGCTTTATTGTGTCCAGATCTCTTATTTAAAACCAGAAAATCTGACCCTGTCAAAAATGGACAATTCAAGGGTTTCATTTACATTACAAAAGAGTCAGTAACTTATAATGATCTCTTTAGTGTTAATTAACATTCAGTTGACATCTGTTGTACAAACAGAGATCTATCAAATCAGTCCACTCCTACCACCACTGCCCAGAATATGGCCACGCACATGGTGTGGTAACAAGGAGAGGTCCATACACGTTCTATGCGAATAGGGTTCTCTGATCAAGTAAGTTCGGCAAATTATATCCAGAGTGAAGTATTTTCTGATCATACCTGGTCACAGAATCAAGATTCCCTAAAGCTGTTTGACTACAGAATCTTCTTCTCAAATAATTCCAAATTAACAACTCATAGAGTTAGCATTCTTTGGAAGATACTGGGAAATGTTGCTTTCAAAAAAGAAATCATCATTCCTTCCTATGCACCAACACAGTCTCTATAGTATGTACACAGCGTTAAACAAAATGAGTCATCTTTCTGTGCCACCATATTGGTACTCATGAATGTTTTGGCAGACACTCTCAAGAGCATTAACAATGCTGCAAAGAGAGGCAAATGCCAACTTATTAGGCCATGCTCCAATATCATCGTCCGGTTTCAAGCTGTGATGAGGAAGCATGGTTACATTGGTGAATTTGAAATCACTGATGATGACAGAGCTGGGGAAAATGTTGTGAACCTTAAGAGCAGGTTAAACGAGTGTGGAGTGATCAGCTCTAGATTTGGTGTGCAACTCAAAATCTAGAAAAATGACAGAATCATCTGCTCCCATCTGGCCAGTTTGGTTTCACTGGACTGACAACCTCAGCTTCCATCATGGACCATGAAGAAGTAAGATGAAAGCATACAGAAGGAAAAATCCTGACATTCTTTTTTTAGGGATGGAATACATGTATATAAATAAGATGCTTCTGTGGAAAAAAAAAATTAAATGAACCAGTACTAGAAATGTGGCTATTTCACAGAACATCTAGACTAGTTTACTAATGCTCTGTTCCTGCGGGGTCAGAACTAGCTGAAGGTCAGCAGTGGAGTTAGATCACTTACACAGGGGACACACGTGCTCATCAGCTTGACGCAGTCCTCTGACTCTCTGTAAGCCACAGTTCCCCACGTCATGCACGGGAACTCCCTGCCTACTTTTCCTGGGCATTTATTTGTCTGTGAAACTCTGTGCAGAAGAAAGAACAATGTGGGAAATGAGCCAGAAGCCTGTTCCCCAAAACTGATCAACTATAGGCATAGTGAGAAAGCCCGGATCTTGTAAATCTCAAAACTTTTCAATGTCACATCTTCTTTCCCTCAAGGCTCAAGATCAGTACTTAGACTCTGTACTCCTACTCTAACCTTAATTCAGCTAGAATGCTCTGCAATGTGTTTTCTATACTAAATTCTCAGTATCTCACCATCCCAATATTAACAGCAACAGTTTATTGAGCATTCACTATATTCTAGGCTCTAGGCTAAGTACATGAGCACTACATTATTTAACTAGGTCTCATCGCAACTCTCTGGCATGTCCGTTTATTATCCTCTTGTGTATTGATGAGAAAACAAGATTAGATTTGCCAAAGTCACACAGAGAGTATGTGGCAGAGCGGGTCAACTATCTTAACCATTACACTACAATGAGCCTTCTTTTTTTAATGTTATTTTTGAGAGAGACAGACAGCACCAGCGGGGGAGGGGAGAGACAGGGAGACACAGAATCTGAAGCCGGCTCCAGGCTCCCAGCTGTCAGCAGAGCCCAGTATGGGACTCGAACCACGAAATGCAAGATCATGACCTGAGCCGAAGTTGGACGCTTAACTGACTGAGCCATATAGACGCCCCCAAAAAATTATTTAAGTAGCCAATGGCAATGAGAAAGAATGAAATCATGTCATTTGTTGCAACGTGGATGAAACTGGAAAGTATGCCGAGTGAAACAAATCAGAGGACAGATATCTTATGTTTTCACTCATATGTGGATCTTGAGAAATTTAACAGAAGTCCACAGAGGAAGGGAAGGGGAAAAAACAGTAACAGAGAGGGAAGGAGGCAAACCATAAGAGACTTTTAAATACAGAAAACAAACTGAGGGTGAATGGGGGGTAGGGGAAGGGGAAAATGAGTGATGGGCATTGAGGAGGGCACCTGTTGGGATGAGCACTGGGTGTTGTATGTAAGCCAATATGACAATAAATTGTATTTAAAAAATAAATAAATTTAAGTAGTCAACTATCTAGAGGTAGCATCAGATCCCACAGGCTTAAGGGCTCAGTCCTTTAAAATCGATCCCACTTGAGATACAGCCTGCAAATCCAGGTTGTCACCTGGGCTTCTGACCAACCCACCGTAAATAGGAGGGTCCCATAACCCCTAACGTATTTAAATTTAAACAGTGACTAGCTGCTACTTGAGAAATTGTGATTTATAAAAAGAAATATATATTGTAGTCTTTATCCAACATTCCCAGCACACAGTTCCTAAAACCCTTGGAATTTCCTAAGTGATAGAAGCAAAAAAAGTGAAAGGAGTGTCTTCTACATTCATAAGTCCCTTTCAACCACACCTAAGTTTACATTAATGGGGTGACTTCTGGAATGCCCCAGTGGTTGGGAACTGGTTGCCAGGGGAACCAATTACTTGATTTCAGGGTTGGAACTTTTTTTTTTTAATTTGTTTATTTTGAGAGAGAAAGAGTGACACTGGGGGAGGGGCAGAAAGAGAGGGGGAGAAAATCCCAAGCAGGCTTCCCTCTGCCAGCACAGAGCCTGATGCAGGGCTCAAACCCACAAAGCCATGAGATCCTGACCTGAGCCTAAACTGATCCCGATGCTTAAATCAGGCACTTCATGGGGGTTGGAACTTTCAACCGCGCCCCACCCCCCCACCTCTAGGGAGGGGAGAGGAATGGAGGTGAAATCGATCAATGGCCAATGATTTAATCAATCATGTCTATGTAATGAAGCCTTGATAAAAACCCCAAGGGAAGGAATGTGGTGAGCTCCCAGGTTGGGGAGCCTGTGGAGGTGCTGGAAGAATGACGTACCTGGAAAAGGCATGGAAGCTCCAAGCCCCTCTGCCCATACCTGGCTCTGTGCAGCTCTGTCAACTGGCTCTTTCTGAGAGCCTTTTATGATCCTTTTATGATAGAGCCACTAAATAAATGGCTTCCTGAGTTCTATAAGCCACTCTAGTAAAGGATCAATTGTTTGCTGGGGGGTGGGTGGGGAAAAGTATAGTCAATGGAACTTCCAATTCATAGCTGGTCTGTCAGAAGCCAAGGTGGCAACCTGGACGTGGAACTGACATCTGAAGTGGAGGCAGCCTTGTAGGGCTGGGCCCTTTCCCTGAGGGATCTAACACTCTCCAGATAGAGAGTGTCACACCTGAGTTAAATCCTAGGACACAAATGAGCTAGATTGTAGGACACCTAGCTGCTAAGAATTCCTTGGGGTCAGAAAAATCACCACACATTTGGCAGACAGAGGTACTGAGTGTAGAGGAAAGAAGAAAAATAGAATTTTCTCTCGCACCACTAAACTGGGCAATTCCAGACAAACAGTTCTATAAGCCTTTTCGCACATACTTCCTATATATGTGCACCATTAAGCATTTTCTACAGTGGCTTGATAATTTCCACATGGGAAAACCAAAAGATCAGAGAAGCCAAGGAAAGACTCTGGTCTCGGTTTGAACACAAACTTTCATATTAAACTAACAGGCTATATCTTAAAAAGTAACAACAGAGTGCCTTGAACACAGTAAATAATACATGTTTTTTTTAGTAAACAGACAAAGGCTTTCGCTTCCCAATGTACAACAGAACTCTCTAGAATAGTGATGAGGGAGCGTGGGGCAAAATGAGGGCAAAGGCAGGCTGACAGCACCCCGCTCTCCCCGGTAGCATATACGGGATAGTCCTTGGACACTCCAGGCTACCCCAAAACAGGAAAGGACAAAAGAGCAAATGGTTAAAGTGCTAAGAGTCTCCACCAGTCTACCAGAAAAAGGCAATGCTACCAATGGCCAGTAGGAACACTCTACTATCTTAATGTTTTGCTAGCGGGGAAAACCACCTTGGCTTGACAACAGCTAGGCCTCCAGTAAGTCTCGAGCATGTGAAAGTCTCTTTGGAAACTCCCTCTTGACTTTATCTCCCCTGACTCCATGAAACAGTCACCCCACTTGCAGCACAGCTCTTCCTGCCCATGGGCCCTGTCCCCATGCTTCAATAAAATCACCTTTTCACAAAGACATCTTTAAGAATTCTTTCTTGGTCGTTGGCTCTGGACCTCACGAACTGCCCCCCCCATCATCCCCAAATTTCATCAATATCATCAGATGGAACTACAATAACAAGTTCTAATGAATATTAAAATGTACTTAAATGTTCAGAGCTAATAAAAGTAAAATGTAACGCCTGGGTGGCTCAGTCGATTAAGCCTCTGACTCTTGATTTGGGCTCAGGTCATGATCTTGCCTTAGGATTCTCTCTCCGCCCCTCCCCACATGCAGGAATGCGTGAATGTTCTCTCAAAATAAATAATTTTTTTATTAATTTGTTTTATGCTTTATTTATTTCTGAGAGAGAGAGAGAGAGAGAGACAGCATGAAGAGGGGAGGGTCAGAGAGAGAGGGAGATACAGAATCTGAAACAGGCTCCAGGCTGAGCCGGCTGTTAGCACAGCGCCCGACGCAGGGCTTGAACCCAGAAATCTGAACCATGAGATCATGACCTGAGCTGAAGTTGAACACTTAACCAACTGAGCCACCCAGATGCCCCTCAAAATAGATAATTTTTTTAAAATCTAAAATGTAGCAGACATACTTATGTGGGGATCTGTCCAAGGTCACTTATATAAGTCACTTGGCCTCTCGAGTTTTGTAGAATGAAGGGAATGACTTATTTGATTCCTAGTCATTTTTAGCTGTCAAATTTTAGCTGTCAAGCATGTCATGGGTACTCAGGAAACCTTTTCTATTTAATAACTGTAGCGGAGTACAGCTTAAAATGATAAAAATCAGATCTAGAACCTTATTTTATTCTTTTCACTGAAACCCTCTGCCACTTTGCAGAGCTATTAATAAAGAAAAGTACATTATGATCTCTTCTTAGCCAGAGATGCCCTGCTGCCTACCACACGTGTACGTACTTCTGAGCCCTACACTGGCAAAGCCTGGTTTTCTTACATTAATGGACCCGACACTGCTCTTCTGAGATCCTCAATTTCTGTATTCTTCCACTTCGGTCTAAAATCCTCCTCCATTTAAGTCCCAAAATGATACTCCGTTTTTAGTTGACACATACAACATATATTTTCTAATAAACTAAATAATGTCTGAGTGGGGAGTGGGCAGGGAAAGTAGCATAATCACAGAGTAACTGCAGCAGCAAAAGAGTGGATTCACTTTGCCAGTAGCTGGAGTACGCAGCACAGAGTTCCAAAGATCTTCATTTTGCACTGGGGTTTACTATCTGCTCTTCTTCTAAATGCCGACATAACTGAACAGCCCAGCTCCATCTCAGATGGCATGCAATCAAGGAAAATAATGGGCCATAGCAAATAACTTCAAAGCCTTGGCATCTCTTAGGTTAATAATATATAATTGCTACAATTTCTTTCAGCACAGTACTTTAATTAAGTGCACTAAAGTCTCTACCTACCAACTTATTTTCAACCACAGGCAGCCATTTTGCACTCTAAAATGAGGTATCTAGAGTGCTTTTTTTCAAAAAGTACACCTCTCCTCAGTAACCTTTCCTGTAACACTGGCTGAGAGTAGAGACACGGGCTCATTCTAAGCCCACCTCCTGAGATAAGACTCAAAGAATAAGCTGTAGCTTTAAAGAGCTACACAAAGTACTCACATGGTTTTGTAAATGAGGTGCTATAAACTTTCCATACTGTATCCTCATGCAATGAAAAAAAACGAATGGCCTCAAGAGGCAAAAGATTTTTAAAAAACACAAAACACACAGGGTTGGGAAAACATCAATTTTGTGCTATTAAAATATACAAAAACAATATACAAAAGTGTATTTTAAAAATTCCATTCCTAACACTAAAAGAGAAAGTGGGATGAAAGTCACTGAAAATGACTCAGTATCATCACAAAGGCATTTGTCTTCAATAACTTTCATAATGAAAATGGTAATGATAATTCAGTGTTACTTATGACTTCCTTATTTTAGAAACTATTTTTCACTAGTCCTACTTGAGACTGAACTATAGGACTTCGATATATGGCAGTAACCATCAGAGAAACTAAAAACCAAACATTTAAAAATGACTGACACTGCAGTTCAAGGCTGGAGGTGAAGAGGGAATGGTTGCTTTTCATCATAAACATGTTTATTATTTTTAATTATGTGTATATACTATGTTGGTAATTTTTTTTATTTCTGAGAGAGAGAGAGAGAGACAGTGTGACCAGGGGAGGGTCAGAGAGAGAGGGAGACAGAGAATCTGAAATAGGCTCCAGGCTCTTAGCTAGCTGTCAGCACAGAGCCAGACGCGGGGCTCGAAACCACGAACCGTGAAATCATGACCTGAGCCGAAGTCAGACGCTTAACCGACTGAGCCACCCAGGCACCCCTATGCTGGTAATGTTTTTAAGTTTATTTTGAGAGACAGAGCATGCAGAGGGGGGCAGAGAGAGAAGACAGACAGAGGATCCAAAGCAGGCTCTGTGCTGACATCAGAGTCTGATGTGGGGCTCAAACTCAGGAGCTGTGAGATCATGACCTGAGCCAAAGTCAGATGCTTAACTGTCTGAGCCACCCAGGTGCTCCAGGTTGCTTTTTGGTTTGTTTGTTTAAGTTACAAGACTAAATTTTGGAAGAGTGTCTACAACAGAATTTCTATAATAATTATTTGCCCTACCATCTACATCACTACACCATACTTTTTGAGGGGGAAGAAGACACAGATTTAACCTTTGCCAGTTTCTTTTCTGAATATACTAATATCCTCCAAACGTTAGCCCAGGGGTTCAGGGGAGGGAGTGATCGGCTTTGATGGGGGTCAGAAATAACCTCAAGAGAAGCAGATGAACCGAACACCATGTGGTGTGGGAATGGTAAGAACAACACTGAGGGTCAAGTGACTGACTGGGCAGGGCCATCTCTTACCCAACAGGTATGCGGGGAGCACGTGAGCAAGACAACCAGAAGGACAAGCGAGGACCCACCACAGGAGAGAAGGTATTTATCATCAGAAAAGTTCCCTCTGGTAACAACTCCGGTGTGGAAGTGAAGGCCACTGGACGTGGGCCGTGAGGATGTGAAGAGAAAGGTACTGAAGACCTCCATCAGGGTGCAGGAGTGACGCCGAACCAAGTGCCCGAGTGTCCCAAAGAACGAGAGGGTGGGGTTCAGCAGGTGGCCTGCCCCACGGGAGAGGGAGGCCTTCTGTACAAACAGTGAAAAGGTGTCTGGAATCAGCAAAGCAGAGCTGAGCAGGGGGCAGAGCTTCCTCTAGGAAGGGCCCCAAAGATCTGTTTATCCTTGGAGACGAAGAGGGAGAAACAGAAAGTCTTGGAGGAACAGCCTATGAAGAGGGTAAAAGGCTGGGGCGCTCACTTACAGCAGAACGAGTTTTCCACAGGGCCCAGCAGAAGCGGACAGGAAAGGGGTAGAACAGAGAAGAAAGCCTGGCGGGGAGGGCGGCTCCCTACCTTTTCTGGCTGAGGACGAAGCTGACCAGCCCTGTGGACCTGCTGCAGGCCAGGCGAAGAGCTTCTTTATTTAAATTCCAGAGAACAATACAGTGTACTATTAGCTTCAGGTGAACACTATGGTGATTCAGGCCTTGCATACATTCAGGTGCACGGCTTTCGTTCAGCAGCTGTGGGTGCTCGGCCGGGCCTGGCCCGAGGAGCTGGGGTGGTGGCACTTAGGCCTGGCACACCCCTCCTTACTCCAGGTGAGGCTGGGCACTGCAGAGGTGAATGGTGAGTAAGGGGGTGTGGGGGCAGAGGTCACACCCCCATCTTCAACACACACTGCTCATACTACATTCCTCTAAATAGTCCCAATTTCAACTTCCCACAATCAGAAAGCACAACTTTTTGCACGAACTCAGGTTATTTTTTCCACCATGAAACCAAAACTCAAGCTTTCGCTCGTAGCCATTGCAGCCAGCAGCATGAAGGAGGAAAAAAACCACACCTGAACATCCACTCACACTGTCAACTCATCAACATTCTCCCTACCAGATTACTCTCCACTAACCCTGGCCTGTCAACCTGGGCTTCAAAGGGTAAGCTGGCTCTAAAACACCATGCTACTCCTTTCCGGTAAAAAAATAATAATAGTAGTAACAGCACTGGCTTCTTGGTGCTTGGGGAGGAGAGGGGTGAACTAAGATTAATGCTGTTATGCTCCTCCTTCAGGAGGCATCAGAGCCTGGAGTATTCCAGAAGTACCTGTGAGGTCGAGAACTGTCATCAATGTGAACCTGCAGCCATTTGTAAAAGCGAAAGAAGAGAGGGAAGCTAGAGGTCAGTTAGGGAGAAATGTCATTTCATGGAAAAAGCAGACAAAAGATTTGCTCATGGTAAATACACAACAACATGAGACATTCTTGTACTTTAATTTCAGCTACCTGTGACTAAGAAACATTCGGTATTTACCATATTTATTCATTCACCTGCCATGTGCCTGGCACCAGTTAGATGCTTGGGCTAACAATGGAGGGGGGGGGGAGACATAACTATTTGGTATAACACACACTAGGTCTCAGGATCTTTAGAGGGAAAAGCCAGTCCAGTTGTTAGCCATCCTTTCTGGCACTATACCCACTCACTCCTAAATAACATAGATCTTACAAAGGGGAAAAACAAACCAACCCTTTGAGGCCATTATTATTTTCTTTACCTATAAAGAGACAGGCTCTCCTGCATTGCCTTCCATTGTTTTTACAGAGCAGATCTCTAAAATGTTGTGAAGTGGCATTATAATTTTAAGAGCAGCAGCGGCTGCCTGTTTCACACTTGACTAGACAATTCACACATGCTGTGCTCTTTTAAAATCTACTTGAGTAGAGGGCACCGGAAGGAGGAGATCAGGAGCCCAGGCCAGAAGTGCTACCACCTCCCAGTTGAGAATTCTCAAAGGAGTTTCAAGCTCTCCTAAAATCCTCTGCTGAGTCAGGAGGGCACTCTGTGCAAATCTTCAGAGATGGCAGGTGTGGCTTTGACCCCCTGTCATTCACACACTCACTCCTTCCTTCCTTCCTTCCACAAACATGCGTGGAGCACTTAGCATCCACTCTGCACCTGGCTCTGCCCTGGGCACTGTGGTCACAGGGATGAGGAAATTACAAGATGGATGCTGCTCCCAAGCATACGGGGAGGGGAACAGCTTTCAAGGCAGAAGAAACCACATATGCACAAAATAGGAAAGGGGGGGAGGGTTCTAGGGCAACGAAAAGTAAAATTTAAGAGAAGGAGCCATGGGCAGGGCTGAGGGGTGTTTTTCTTGTACGAGCTCTGCATCCCCACTGACCTTCTCCATTCGTGGTCCATCCCAGGTGCCAGGTCCAAGCTTGGTTCTGAATAGTGTGAACCATGCCCAGTGTTCACCAGGGTACACTGTGACCCAGCTGGCCAGGAGGGCTGCAGAAGGCTCTGTGGAATACCCTAGAGGGGCTTTGTTCTGCCATGAGCTGTATATCTGACCAAAATGGTAGACACTGCACTGTTTTCTGGCAGAATTACCTAACAATGTGAGACCACGGTCATTCTCCCTGGGTAAAAACAGAAGACAGTGACATGTGCCTGGATAGTTGGGAAGCTGCCAATTCTCTTAGTTTTAACAGAATTTTCAGTCACTTATAAAAAGTTTTTCTATACAGAGAGACAAGAAACATAGCATTAACAGCACCTCATAGTTCTAGAAAAATACAAAGCTCTTGTCAACTTTTACCCTGTGGTGGGAGAAGATGAAAACCCAGAACAACCAATGCCTTGGACATGTTAATTCTGTGACTTGGTCCATCTTGTGCTTTACTGCAAACTAACTTGGAAAAGAGAAAACTCCTCATTCTGAACAAGAAGAGCTAACGTCTGATACTGCAATAGTCTCCATACAGAAACAAAATAGCTACAATAAACTCAATGCTACTCAGGGCAACAGATAAAAAGCCTCTGGAAACCATACAGAGCTCTGTAGTCTCTGTGGAAAGTCAGATCAAGATGGAGGAATTAAGTTGGACCACTTTCTTACACCATACACAAGAATAAACTCAAATGGATTAATGACCTAAATGTGAGACCTGAAACCATAAAAATCCTTGAAGATAACACAGGCAATAATCACTATGACACCAGCCATAGCAACATTTTTCTAGATATGTCTCCTGAGGCAAGGGAAACAAAAGCAAAAATAACTATAGGGACTACATCAAAATAAAAAGCTTCTGCACAGTGAGGGAAACAATCAACAAAACTAAAAGGCAACCTACTGAATGGGAGAAGATATTTATAAATGATATATCCAATAAATGGCTAGTATCCAAAATATATAAAGAACTGATACAACTCAATACCCAAAAAACAAATAATCCAATCTAAAAATGGGCAGAAGACACAAACAGACATTTCTGCAAAGAAAACACATAGATGGCCAACAGACACAGGAAAAGAGGCTCAACACCATTCATCATCAGGGAAATGCAAATCAAAACCACAATGAGGTATCACTTCACACGTGTCAGAATGGCTAGAACAAAAAACACAAGAAGTAACTACTGTTGGGTGAGGATGCAGAGAAAAAGGAACCCTTGTGCACTGTTGGTAGGAATGCCAACTGGTGCAGTCACTGTTTTAAGGAACAGTATGGAGTTCCTTAAAAAATTAAAAACACAATCCAGTAACTGAACTACTAGGTATTTACCCCCCAAAAAGACCAAAATGCTAATTCAAAGGGATACTCGTGCCTGTATATTTATCGCAGCATTATTTACGATAACCACATTATAGAAAGAGCCCAGGTGCCCCCCAATAAATGAATGGATAAAGAAGTGGTATATGTATACAATGAACTATCACTCAGTCATAAAAAGAATGAAATCTTGCCACCTGCAACAAGATGGATGGATCTAAAGAATATAATGTTATTTTTAAATGTTTGTTTATTTTTGAGAGAGAGAGAGACAGAGAGTGAGCAGGGGAGAAGCAGAGAAAGACGGAAGCACAGAATCTGAAGCAGAATCCAAGCTGTGAGCTGTCAGTACAGAGCTCGATGCAGGGCTCGATCGAACTCACGAATGAGAGATCATGACCTGAGCCAAAATCAGACGCTTAACCAACTGAGCCACCTAGGTGCCCCCAAATGCAAATCACTGTAGATTTTAGACAGTTTTTAGTGAAAAGAGATAGTTCAAATTATTACATTATATCATATATTCTAGAAAATATAAGCAGCAAATCTGAATCTGATGAGCCAAAACACTGTTCCCTCAACATTATATTATCCAAAAGCAGTTCCAGCTACCATAATGTTTGAAGTAGCAAATGCTTTTCTTTCTGCCAATGGCTCTACATTACACAGCTGTAGGAAAACAGGGAATGCTCCCTGTTGGGCTCTGTTTTTAAAAAATCTAGTCCACTAATGTGGGAATCAAAACTAATGATAACATTCAACTATTACATGTAAAAATCTCAGTGACTAGTGCTCTACATACTTCTTACTGTATGCATTCAAAAGGATTTCCTTTTACAGGAAATGTCAAAATAGAGGTATGTCTTGAACAATGAACAAGTCCTGGGTAGGGCTGTCAGCATGAAGACATAATCTGATACTAAAGGCATTTTTACAAGTTCAACAATTTTCTATATGCAAAATGTCATCTACTTTTAGTCTATATGTATACATATTTTTTAATTTTTCAATTTAGGAAGATGTTTGGTCATAAGACCTAGAGCACTTCAAAAAAGGAAAAAATGGCTTCCTTCTAACTTCAAGGGAAAAGACTTACCTTGATAAATTACCTTTGCTACTACAAAGTTTGAAACTATTCTGTTTCAAAAGAGCAGCTGTGGGATAGCCTGAGCTAGACAAAGGGCAGGCCCATTTGTAACTAAGGAACATTCTCACAATCCCATAAACTGGGGTGTGTTCAATCTTACAACAATTTGCCCTGCTTAGTCTTTCATTTTCCTCTGAAAACATCATGAAAATGAAGACATTCACGGTTAAATGAGAAAGGTCCCTGCTGGTCTGATCCTAAATGGGAATAACGACCTTGGCAAGTGGGCCTGAATGCCCTGCTAGGCAGATGTCCGCTTGGCAGCCTGTCACCCAGGATGTGAAGGCTAACTATGCAATTGCATGATGAACCAGGCCTGCACTTTCCCTGGGCTGGAACTGGATATCCCCAGACACGCTTCAGGAACCAACGATGACCTCTGGGCAGCCCCTTAGTGGATCACAGAAGTTTCAATGCTGACTTCCCACTGGCCTTGAAAAGCTATTTTATGAACTAGATACAGAATGTCATGACTAAGAGTCTTGGTCCTTCGTAGGTAACTAATTAGTATTTGGGTACAAAACATAAAACTAAGAGAGACCCTGTTTGTTCCTAGCCATCTAAGAAGTTGGTATACAAAACAGATTTTAACTAATATTCTGTAAATAAATTCAATAAATTAGCTAGCTATAATAAAAGACTTAGGTTCAGTATGATTTTTTTAATATCTACCATTTTGAGCAATTAAATAGCAGACATTTGTCTCTTAAAAATTTTTAAGTTTATTTACGTATTTACTTAGAGAGTGAATGTAAGTGGGGGAGGGGCAGGGAGAGAGCCAGAAAGACAGAGAATCCCAAACAGTCTCCACACTGTCAGTGCTGAGCCTGATGTGGGGCTCGAACTCACAAAGTTCGAGAGCATGACCTGGGCCAAAATCAGATACTTAACAACTGAGCCACCCAGGTGCCCCAAAATTTTTTATTATAAAAACCTTATAGCAACATTATAAGCTTTGGAAAGTGGAGAGAAAAAAAGGGATATCCTCAGTCTCAACACTACAGTTTCACTTTTATCTATTCATCTAAAAATGCACACTTAATTATATTCATGCTATATAAGCAACTCTATAGTATAATTTTTCATTTATTTTCAACACTGCTCACTTTCATGATATTTCCTACTATTCCACTGAATTAGAATTTTGTTTAATATGGTTTACTTATTATTTTTGTTAGGGCTTTCATAATTTATTTTACTTTATTTTTTAAAGTTTTATTTATTTATTTATTTATTTATTTATTTAGTAATCTCTACTCCCAGAGTGGGGCTCGAACTCACAACTCTGAGATCAAGAATCACAAGCTCTTACTATACCATAAATCACCTCTCGATATTGTGTTAAAAATATAAGATAGGAAGCCAGAAGTAGCTCCAATCAGACAAAAACTGAATGGATGAAAAAGTACCCACTCTAAAAATCATTCAAAAATTTAATTAAGATTAAATTATAGAGAAATGATAAAAAAATAATACAGTATTTATCAGATCTCTGGGGAAATGAACATTTAGTTTATAAGCAACAGAAGATACAGTAAAAGGAAAGACTGACAATCTAAAATGTTAAACATATATAATTCAAAAAAGAATATTCTGACAGCTAACAAAGTCAACTGTTAATAAAATGTAAGCAAACAAGAAAAACACATTTTAAAAACTTTAAAGTAACTTATTTCAAGAAGGACTCCAGAAGAATAAATTAATGTATATAAAATAGTTAAGGGCAGAAATATTTTAAAACAGCACTCTGCACATAAAATTAGTTTTCAAATACAACTGCTATGGGTACTCTGAAGCCTGTTGTTTCTTTCCAAAAGTGTTACTACGCCAACAAATAATCTACACACATTAAATGGTAACAATGAGAACTAAAGAAATACAGGGAACGAAATGACCTACATGAATTATGATTACTCCTCACAATAACGTATACTTCCGTATTATTATTACTTGCATGTTACAGGTAAGGAAAGCAAGCCTCAAAGAGTTTAACTAACCTGAACAAGGTCATGGAGCTAGCATTGGAATCCAAACATCCTGATCCAAAGCCAGCATTTAGTCAACATACTATAAACTTTATTGGTCCTCCAAACAAAGTATAACTGCTAAAATCTACAGGGTGCCTGGGTGGCTCAGTCAGTTAAGCATCTGACTTTGGGTCAGGTCATGACCTCACGGTCCATGGGTTTGATCCCGGTGTTGGGCTGTGAGCTGACAACTCAGAGCCTGGAGACTGCTTCCAATTCTGTGTCTCCCTCTCTGCCTCTCCCCACCTCGTGCTTTGTCTCTATCTCTCAAAAATAAATGAACATTAAAAAATTTTTAATGGGGGGCTCTTGGGTGGCTCAGTTAGTTAAGCATCCAACTTCAGCTGAGGTCAAGATCTCACAGTTTGTGGGTTTGAGCCCTGCGTCATGCTCTGTGCTGACAGCTTAGAGCCTGGGGCCTGTCTTCAGATTCTGTATCTCCCTCTCTCTCTGACCCTCCCCTGCTCATGCTGCCTCTATCTCTCTCTCAAAAGTAAATAAAACATTAACAAATTAAAAAAAATTTTTTTTAATTTTTTAATGAAAAAAATAAGATAAAATCTAATCTATCACTATAGGCTATCAACTTAAAATGATAAATTCTTTCTCCTCACAAATGATTACTATGCAAATGAATGGTAATAATCATTTGTGAGGAGAAAGAACTTATAGATAACCTTTCTATCCCCATCATATAGTATTATTCCATATATGGATCATAAAATATCTATAAATGGTTTACTGTAATTCATCAATGACCCATACTATATCATGCAAGCACTTTGATATATACCAGCCCAGTCATATGTTTACACAACATTGTGTCTACTCCAGACAATTACTATCTATAATCTCAAGAGCTCAATGCCATTGGATTTCGACTAAGGTAAGGTGTGACCCTGATAGTTTCCAGAAGTCCATGTGACTTTGAGAGTGGTAGAACCGCTGTTGGCTGCTCTCCTACAATGCTATTACACAATCAGCACCAAAAAAATGAGGGATGAGGAAAACAGTCAACTTCCCAAAATACAGTCCTTGTCCTTTTGGGTTATGGACACTGAAAAAGTATTGACAAAAATGTGTTATTCTGGAGTGACGCCCTCCTACCCCACCCCCTCCCAATCTGTTTATCTTTCAGAGAGGGACCCTAGCAAAGTGAAGAACATGCAAATAAAGTATGTCAGTCAGGCTGGTGAGAGGCCTGGACAGCACCATACACTCATTCATTCACACATCAATACATGTTCAAGGTGCACACAGGAGCCAGCAAGCCAAAAATAGAATCAGAGTCTCTATCCTTACAAAACCTGCAGTTCTACAGAGAGAAACCAGAGAAAATAATGGCAATATAACATAGAGTATGGTTTAATTCAGGTCAAGGGAGGTGCTTTTAGATTTCAGAAGATGGGAAAGAAACTGGCGACCTGAGATTCCACACTCTATGAGGTCTGGGCTCTCAGGCTCAGTGCTGGAGCCACAGGCTGGAACTGGGGATGGGGATGCTCCAACTGAGGGTCTTGGTCCAGAGCAACATCGAGGCTTATTCCCCAAAGAGGATCTCCAGTGACCTCGAACAAGATCACCTTCCACTGGCGGGGAGGGGGGCTGGGTTAAACATAGATTTGGGTAAGTAAATAACTTTCACTTGCAGTTGGTCACTACTTTTTAAGAAGAATGGACAAATTCACTGTCTATTGAGTGACCAGTTCAAGAGTGACTGATATGGGTATTTTAAAAGAATTCCTACGAGCTTGCTTCTGTCCATACCAGTGCTCCTAAAAGTACGGCTGTGGGTCAGAACTACCAGTCTGCCAGTTCTTTACCACAAGTCCCCAAAGAAATTAGTGGTGAGATTAGATTTAGAAATTTTATGTGTTTACTAGATCTCATTTTTTAAAAAATGGGGTCTGTGTATATATCTGTTTGCCTTTATTTCATTTTTGTAATAATTCATCCTAGTATATTTTATAAAAACACTGATTCATGACAGGTTGGAAAAAAATAGCCTTTGACCACAGATAATTTGAGAGGCACAGTTCCAAATAATTTTGAGTCTATAATTACACAGAAGTTTATTTCCCTCTACCCCTTTAAAAAAAAAAACCCCAAAGAATGTAAAATAACAAAAAAGTTTTTAAAAACAAAAAAAGTTTAAAAACTGTTGTGATGTAGCCATCAAGATAAGATTCTCACCTAATTTTTAAGAACTATCAATTATGGGGTTTATCTTTTACAGGCACTGAGCCTTACACTGTATTTTTTTTAATGTTTTTTTTTTTTATTATTTATTTTTAAGAGACAGAGTATGAGCAGGGGAGGGGCAGAGAGAGAGAGAGAGACACAGAATCCAAAGCAGGCTCCAGGCTCTGTGTCGTCAGCACAGAGCCCGACACAGGGCTCGAACCCACAAACTATGAGATGGTGACCTGAGCTAAAGTCAGATGCTTAACCATCTGAGCCACTCAGGCACCCCAAGCCTTATACTTTATATGCATGGGCTCATTCAATCCTCAAAGCAACCCAACAAAGTAAAAACTATCACTATTTTACCCAGGAGAAAACTGGGTCCTAAGAAAACCATGTCACAAGACAATGACCTGCAACCAGTAAGCGGTGGAACGACAAAAGATTGAACTGCAAAGCCAGGACATGATCCTGTCCAATATAACTCAATATCTACTCACTTTTGAATCCACAGGTGTAATATCTAACCTCTCAGGCAACCAAGGCATTTCCCACTCCCCCTGGCTCTGTTCCAATAGATGTGAGGGACCACCAACAAACTCTTAATTCTCTACACCAGTGTTTGGCAAACTACAGTCCATGGGCAAAATCCAGCTTACCTCCTGTTTTTATAAATACAGCTTTGCCGGAATACAGCCATGCCTATTAATCTACACACTGTAATTTATGGCCAGTCTTAGATACAAATGGCAGAGTAGAAGAGTTGTGACAGTGACTATAAGAGCTACAACGCCTATAATGTTAACTTCCTGGCTCTTAACAGAAAAAGCTTGTCAGCTCCTTCTCTGTATCAGTAAGACAGGCAATAGCACAGATTAAGAATCAATAAAGAAAGTTCCAATCTCATTTTGGGCATTAGGATTCAGTGTCTGACATATCAAAACTTCTCTAACATTGGCTTTAGAGCTGACTTGCATTTCTCGATTTTTTTTCCTTTGTTAATTAACTAATTAATTATTGTTAAAGTTTAAAAAAAATTTAATGTTTAATTTATTTCTGAGAGAGAGAGAGAGACAGCGTGAGCAGGGGAGGGTCAGACAGAGAGGGAGACACAGAATCCAAATAGGCTCCAGGCTCTGAGCTAGCTGTTAGTTAGCACAGAGCCCGACGCTAGGCTCAAACCCAGGAACCGTGAGATCATGACCTGAGCCGAAGCCAGAGGCGTAACCGACTGAGCCACCCAGATGCCCCCTAAAGTTTATTTCTGAGAGAGAAAGACAGAGGGGGGAGAGGCTGAGGGAAAGGGGGAATGAGAGAATCCCAAACTGATGAGGGGCTGAAACTCATGAACGGAACCCTGAGATTAAGACTTGAGCTGAAAGAGTCTTGATCATCAAGAGTCAGATGCTTAACTAACTAACTCAGTCACCACCCCCCACCTTTCGTCAAGTTTCTAAAGGAAAGTGTACCAACAACAAATTCTCCCAAGTGAGGGTGGCAGAAAGGTAAAGTATTTTTAAAAAGCCACAACATGAAGAGGCTCTATCATCAACGGGGTACTAGCAGTGTTGTAAGAACCACTGAGGACCCCAGGCATACATTCTTAACAGTTTCCACATATTTGTGAGGATTTCAGGTAATCCTCCTAATGACCCCAGGAAGGTGAGGCCACCAGGTCCCAGTGAGAATTGGTAACCTAATTAGAACAAGGCTGATAAACTAAGCAAGTGCTTAATCTGGAATCTAGTCCCAACACTGTTCTGACTCCAAGGCTCACCCAGCGCTTCTCCCTAATGTTGACAAAAAAACAGCAACATGCAATAGAATCTCAATCTAAATCAACCTCAAAGATGTAAAATAAGAAGATATAACCAAATTTTTTAAATGAGAATTTGTTAATATTCTAGACCATCAAAATGAAATAACCAGATACTGGTAACATTACCACTAACCTTTGAAAACAACTGTTACACCCAACAATTTTATTTTCTTAAATTTGAGTCCGTGTTTCTGTTTCAACAAAAGACAGAAAAAATACATGACAGAGACACATCTTAATTACAGGCTTTTTTGGTTCTGATAGGAACTATATTTTCCTATTAGATTATACTTTCCAGAAGAACAATGCCATTTAAATCCTTCTGAAGGGAAAAATACCTTTTAGTGGGTATGTTTGCAAAAAAAAGTAAAAAAGCACTGGCAGAGAGTCAAGTTTTCCCAAAGTACACATACACATGCCAAATAATTACAGATTAGAAAACTAAAGAGGCATTCCCATCCATTATTTTTATTTTCAACATTACTGCTAGTTTAGGAGCCACTGTTCAATTTCTAAGTCTGGTTCATTGGTTCATTAATAATTTCTAAGCAGATAATGCACAGCCAACCAAAATCATATACAGTAAGAAAATAAATTGTGTTTGATCCTAAAAAGTTAAAACACTCTAGCTGGTTACCTATTTGCATAAGCAGTAAATTCATCGAATCACATTTGTCTTCGAAATTGATTTTGACATATACCATTCTTCTTGTCACAGTTTTTTAGTCAGAAATACTGCACAGTATACAGGCTACCGCTAAATGGTAGAAACATCTTAAATTGTGTAATTTTTAAACATAATTCTTCATCAAAGGGTTATGTGCTTTTTGGAATTTGAGTTCCACAAACACTGTAATTTCACTGTTAAACATATTTACAGGGTCATAAATATTCAAATTATGTAATAAAGATAGTACAAGCGGCTGATAAAATGCAATTAACATTCATTTACAGTAGCTTAGCAGGCTTTGCCAAATGCTACTTCCCATAACAGGCTACGAGGTTCTGATTGCATTAAGCTTCCCAATTATTCTTTTCTATCCCATGGTATTTTAACACTATTTCTGAGATTCCAAAAATCATCATCAAGTGGATTTCAAGGTCTTTCAGAGTTCAGAAGTTCTCTAGTTCGTGATATTAAAATTTTTTCCCAAGTGCCTATGTCTTCCAAGTTCATATTTCTGAATTTCTTATATTTTTATAAATAAAAAATTTATTTATAAAATAAATGGTTATTTTATAACCATATATTTATTTTATAACCATATATTTATTTTATAAATAACCATTGGAAAATGGTTATTTTCCAATTCTCTGATCTTTCCAGTTTAAGTCTATAAAACTGAGACCTCTGATAAAAGATTTTTCAAACTTTTCATGTTGGTTTCATATAAATAAAAACACATTTTTGAAAAAGCACATTACTCTCAATTTCCTCTGGTACATTTCAGATATATTCTGTCTCAGAGATACAATAAACATGATTATTATGTTTTAAACAATAAACACTGCTGTCAGCACATTACTTTCATTAAGTGAATTTTATCCTTTGGTTTCATAAACAGCAGCTGGTTACTCTTGCTGAGTTTCATTACTTCCTCATAGAGATCAGGGAGCCTTGGGAAGTGACTATTTACAATTAAGAAACTTTGTATATTACAGAGACATCTAAACTTGTAATCAACTACAGATTCAAATTATGTCCTTTTATAGAATTAATGGACTTTTGTATACCAAACACACTCCTACTGTCCCACCAAAACAACCTTCCAGGCTATTAAAAATGTGCCTATTTCTTGCTTAACCTTATAATCTTAAGACCAGTCAAAAAGCACGTCTGAGGGGCACTTGGGTGGCCCAGTCAGTTGACCGGCCAACTTCAGCTCAGGTCATGATCTCGCAATTCCTGAGTTCGGGCCCTGCGTCGGGCTCTGTGCTGACAGCTCAGAGCCTAGAGCCTGTTTCAGATTCTACCTCTCCCACGCGCACACTCTGTCTCTCTTTCATGGATAAACATTAAAAATAATTTTTTTTAAAAAAGGATGTCTGAGATAGTAGCTTTGTCATAGTCTTTTTGGAGTCCTTCATATTCTAAAATTTGAAAACTATAACTTTAGAAAAATATTTAAAGAAATTTCAGTGCCAATTTGTAAATAAAATATGCCAATACACATATACTGTTTTTAATATTTATTTACTTTTGAGAGAGAGAGAGAAAGAGAGCAAGAGCAGGGGAGGGGCAGAGAGAGAGGGAGACAGAGAATCTGAAGCTGGCTCTACGCTGACAGCAGAGAGCCCTATGTGGGGCTCAAACCCAGGAACCCTGAGATCATGACTGGAGCTGAAGTCAGACGCTTAACAAACTGAGCCACCCAGGAGCCCTGCCAATACACATATTTCTGATTCAATAACATGCAATTTAGTATGGTGCAATTTCCTCATTTACATACATTTTAACACTCAGGAGAACATAAAAATTCTCAATTGGGAACAACCAACATTTTAACAGCTTTCTCCCTGGAGACCTTCCTGCTAGGAAACTGAAATAAAAGAAAATATTAGAAATCTGATCTTTGAGCCCAAACAATTATTTATGAAGCACTTAACTCTATACTAGGTTAATGCTGGAGCATATATGTGATAAGTAATGGACTACAGTGTGGAAAACATGTTGAACAAACATCTGTCTGTGATAAAAATAAATAATTACGATTAGAGGGCGGTTAAAAGTATTTTTTTATAAAAATAAATATCACAACAGTAAAAAATGTATTTCAAAGCTCACTATGGGGCCAACCATCATTTTAGTGCTTTACATGTGTTCATATGTAGAACAAGTACATACTTGTTATAGAAAATTTGGATAATACAGGAACACACACAGAAAATTTTAAAAAGCTGTCCATCCCATTTACTCAGAAACGATGACTGTGATATTGTGGTGTATATCATATTTTATTCACCATAGATTTCCCCCCCACTTACTGGTATATCTTGAAAGGATTCTCTTGGCTTTAAAATACTCTTCAAACTCATAATTTTAATAGTTCCATAACACTCCAATCCCTGTACATACCATAATTGATTTGATTATTTCCCGACTCTTAGAGATTTACGTGGCTTCTAATTCTCATTTTTTAAATGCTTATTTATTTATTTTGTGAGACAGAGAGAGAGAGAGAAACAGAGGAGGAGGGATAGAGAGACACACACACAGAATCTAAAGCAGGTTCCAGGCTCTGAGCCGTCAGCACAGAACCTGATGTGGGACTTGGACCCACAAACCATGAGACCCACAATCATGACCTGAGCTGAAGTGAGACACTTAAACCAACTGAGCCACCCAGGAGCCCCTCATTTATTTTTTAAAGAAAACTATGATGAGCATTCTTAGGCATTTTGTTCATCCTCATCTCTGATTATTTCCTTTGGATAGACTTCTAAAAGTGAGATTACGGGGTCCAATTACACTCCAGAGTGTATCAGTTTATACACCCTCATGAAGAATTATGTTTATCATGACACACCCTTCACTGAATCAAATATTATCCATTTTCCAACTTGAAAAGTACAATCACATGTCACTGTGTGTGGTCAACCTATGCAGCAAACACTCCTTAACTATGGTTATATGTAACATATTTTTTCCAAGACGACGACAACGTACTCACATTGAATAGCTTTAATCTTTAGAAAACCTCAAGTGACAAACATTACATATATTTTTTTTTAACTTAAGGAAAAATCAGTTAAAGTGAGCTCCCTAACACAAATACTTCTTGCCAGAAGTCAGGACATTAGGATTTTTTTCTCAGATTAAATTCATATTGAGGCAAAAATGCCAAAATAGTGTAAGAAAATGGAAAGAACCATGACTCAGCATTCAGAACATACCGGTTTAGAAATAATGACTAAAATGAAATTAGGTGAAGAGTAAAGCATTTACCACAGAGAACTGACCAGAACAAAAATTAGAAATACAGCAACTCCACTACAGACAAAAGAAATAGAATGCATAATACATCATTCTCAAATGAGTCATTACAATTTTTGGAAAAAAGTCAAACTCATAACTGGAGATACCCTCACCCACAATGTCTGGCCTTGAATTCTTCTCTGCTTAATATCTCTCGAGAGCCCGGGAAGTTGTTAGAAAATGGATACAACAGATAACAGACTCTCTGCACAGCTGGACTTTAAAAACAAGAAATGGGGATAGATTTCATCTTTGCAGAAATATGCTAATGGACGAAATTTGAAGAGGACACATAAAAAGACCTTTGGAATAAAGGACTAAGATCTTGGGGCGCCTGGGTGGCTCAATCGGTTGGGTGTCCGACTTCGGCTTAGGTCATGATCTCCCGGTTCGTGGGTTCAAGCCCTGCGTGGGGCTCTGTGCTGACAGCTAGCTCAGAGCCTGGATCCTGTTTCAGATTCTCTGTCTCCCCATCTCTCTGCCCTTCCCCAGCTCATGCTCTGTCTCTGTCTCAAAAATAAATAAATGTTAAAAAAGAAAAGAACCAAGGTCTTCATTGTTGCCTAAAAGTAGTGACAGTGGGGCTGGAATTCTGGACGAGCCACCTGATATGTACCCTGGACTGAGTAAGTTCAGTTAGGGTCCATGGCACCACGTTCATCACCAAAGTGTTAGGTGACAAAACCAAAATATGCCTTCCTTAAGAGAAAACATTCCAAGGAGGTCCAAAGAAAAAGTACCATCAATAGCAAACAATTTCCGACATTTCTACTATCTTTATATAAAGACACTCAATATAATTCTGTGTATTTGTGAAAAAATATTTTTCTGAATTTATGTTTTTTTTAGTACATGTTTCTGAACTAAAAGATACAGCAGCAAACTCCCAAGATGTATTAATAAATCTTCATTCACTAAATTTCAACAAACATAACAATAAGTAACATTTCAGTCAGCAAAGAGCTATTCAGTCATTATATGTTCTAGGCACTGTACTAGGTGCCACTAACAGAGTAAAAAATCTCACTGGATCCCAGTCCTCAGAAAGCTCACAGTCTGGCAGGCTAAATATATACTGAAACATGAGCTAGCAGCTGTCAAGGGGCTTTCACATCTATCAAGATTTAAAACCCCTGAAAGTGACAGATTTCTCAGAATGAAGATGAAAATCATATTTTTCCCTTCCAGACAGAACATGAAAACGAGATCAAAGAAAGTCCAATGGAACTAACTGTTCTCTCTTTCCAAATATTATTTCCAAAGACATACATATGCATCTATCGCATGGACTCCATAAATAAAAATTTTCAAATTAAGAAGAAAACCTACTCTTATTCCTTCCCATTTAGTCCCAACTGGCTGTAATGCAGTAAAGTAATCCACCTGCTGTCATATACAATTCATGTTTTTCAAAGAGTCAATACAGATTTAACTTTTTTTCTCAAAATGGAAATACCTTTTAAATTTCTTTGATAATGCATCTTTTTTTTTAATATTTTATTTATTTCTAGGAGAGAGAGAGAGACAGCGTTAGCAGGCGAGGGTCAGACAGAGAGGGAGTCACAGACTCTGAAAGAGGCTCCAGGCTCTGAACTGGCTGCCAGCACAGAGCCTGACGTGGGGCTCGAACCCACGAACCGCGAGATCATGACCTAAGCGAAAGTCGGACGCTTAACCGACTAAGCCACCCAGGCGACCCATGATAATGCATCTTTCTATGACTTTTGAAATAATCAAATAAACTTTTAAAAAATCAAGATAATATTAATAATCATCATGAGGTAACTAAACAGACAACTGACGGGATTAAGTTCCGAAGTAACTTCCATTAGTTCCTCAAAAAATTAAAACAGAACTACTATGTGATCCAGCAATTCCACTTCTGGATATATATCTGAAGGAAACAAAAATACTACCTCAAAAAGGTATCTGCACCCCTATGTTCTGCAGCATTATTTATAATAGCTATGGTATGGAAACAAACCAAGTGTCCATTGATGATAAATGGATAAAGAAAATGTGACACATACACACATGTGTCACATGTGTACACACACACACACACACGAGCATAGAAAAATATTATTTAGCAATAAAAAAGAAAGAAATGTTGTCATTTGTAACAACATGTATGGACCTTGAGGGCATCATGCTAAGTGAAAGAAATCAGAGAAAAAGACAAATACCATATGATCTCATATGGGGAATTAAAAAAAAAAAGCCAAACTCACAGAAATAGAGAATAGAATGGTGGCTGCCAGGGGCTGTGGGGTGGGGTGGGGGTGGGGTGGGGGAGGAGAACAGAATTATTTGTCAAAGAGTACAAATTTCCATATATAAGATAAATAAGTTCTGGGGGTGTAATATATAGCATGATGATTATAACCACACTGTATTATACACTTGATAGTGGCTAGGAGAGTACATCTTCAATGTTCTCACAACAAACAAAAAAAAAACTGTAACTATGTGAAGTGATAGATGTATTAACTTTACTGTAGTAATCATTTTGTAATACATACACATATCAACTCAATATTTTATAACACCTTAAATATACAGAATGTTATATCAATTATGTATCAGTAAAGCTGGAGAAAAAACACAATAACCTCTATTAGCTAATATCATGGAATTGAACCCCTAGTATAAAATTTAAGAAAGGTATACATCATGCTATATACAGATTTTTAAAAACTTAACTGAAACAAGATTGGCAAGGAAATTCTTTTGCAACATTTGTTTTGCACACTTAACTCTTAGACAGGCTTTTACAATGGTTTTATAAGTTATCTAATTTAATCTTTTCAGCAGCACTGAGATGCAGAACTGTATCCCTAATTTATAAGCAAGAAAACTGAGGCTCAGAAAGGCAACATAGCTCACCCAAGATCTTGTTACTAGGAGGTGGTAGAACCAGAACTGAAACTCAAGTCAGATGGCTCCTGGTACCTCGATGCCTCCTACACATAATATACAAATCAAACATGCCAAATACTTGTGGGGAAAATAACCAGGATGCTCCACGAGGCCATAATCTCAACTCCCTCATTTCATTTTTCTTAAGTTTATTTTATTTAAAAAAAAATTTTTAATGTTTATTTTTGAGAGACAGAGAGCGAGGAGGAGAGAAGCAACGAGACAGGGAGACATAGAATCTGAAGCAGGCTCCAGGCTCCACACTGTCAGCATAGAGCCCGACATGGGGCTCAAATCCACAATCTGTGAGATCACGACCTGGCTGAATTCGGACGCCTAACCGACTGAGCCAACCAGACGCTCCTATTTATTTTATTTTTGAGAGAGAGAAGAGAGAATGCATGCACGAGCAGGGTACGGGCAGAGTGAAAGGTAGCGGGATAGATTCTAAGCAGGCTTCACACTGCCAGTACAGAGTCCAATGAGGGGCTCAAACCCCTCGAACCATGAGATCATGACCTAAGCCAAAGTCAGACACTTAACCGAATGAGCCACCCAGGTGCCCCAACTGTCTCAATTCTTTAATCTGAACAAACATATGCCTTCATAGAAGAACTGTGAGCATCAAATATGACTGTGCAGGTATGTGTGCCTGGTAAGCTGGAAGGCACTGTGTATGGTGTTACTGGCTCTGTAACTATGTTAAGGGAAGGAAAAGAACCAGTGTGGAGAGGCTGCATATGGGGAAGCAAACCACACCTTATAAAAGGAAGAACTTGCTACTAATAAACCTCCTTGTGTAGGACTGGATGCTTGCCTCTCAAAGAGGCAAGAATCCAATGACCACCTGTCTGAGATTCTGGATGGGTGGGAAGATGTTGGATTAGATGAACTTCATGACCATTCCACTTCTAACATTCTCCAATGCCAAGACCAGCTTAGAACAGAATCAGTCCCATAGGAAAGGAGTGCCTTTAGTATCATGAACCCAACTTTAAATACGTTTTGGATTATTCCAAAATGCGAAAGACAAATGGCTCGGGTCACCTAGGTGGCTCAGTAGGTTGAGCACCTGACTTCAGCTCAGGTCATGATCTCGGAATTCAGGAGTTAGAGCCCCACACTGGGCTCGCTGCTGTCAGCCTGTCAGCGCAGAGCCTACTTCGGACACTCTGTCCCCCTCTCTCTGCCCTTCCTTCTGGTGCTCTCTCAAAAAATAAATAAACATTTAAAAAAAGACAAATGGCTCAAAAAGAACTTGAAATAATCACCTACAGAAATAAAAGCACAGGTAGTCCTCTTTTCACCTCACCTATTCAATCTTTTCTGTCCCAGCAGATGGGGACACATCTTCTTAGATACATCTGAATCAGCAGCCTCCAAATTTGTTTGATGGTACACCCTCATAGAGAAAAAGTGAGCATAATCTCAGCGTATGTTTCCATTTCTGTATTTACAAATTATGTACATGTACAATTGTGCTAATACATTTTTAAAATACACACAGAGAAAACACCAGGTTGGAAAGGTGACAAATAATACAGGACATTGTTTTCCACCAGATCACTGTGCATCTTGTCCTCCCCTCTATGAACCTGATCGTTGTCTTCTTCCTCCCACGGGTCATCAAGAACTCGAGATTCCACTTCTTAGACCTCCTTCTCTCTCAACGTTTCCACCCTCAAGGTCAAGGACAGAACTGAGGCCTTCAAAATGCCACTGTAGAGTACAGGAGGGCTTTTAAATTGGCCTGTCTACTTAGGCTTTTCTAGTCTATCTGGCACCCCAGCGTCTCATGGTATCACCCTCAATGGCTTCCCACTGTCTACAGTCTAACCTGCTTGAATGCCACATAAGCACATAGAGCATAATAGCTATCATCTCACTATGTCACCTCTGGCAAAATAAACTTTCCTCATTTTCTATTCTGGAAAATGGAAATCGCAGTGTCTACCCAATGTGTTTCTTGTGAGATTCAAACAAAATAAATGCAAAATACAGTTACACTGCCAGGCACGTAATACACACCCAATAGCTATCAAGGTATTATCAGCATTACCTTTCTAGTCTTATCTCTTTACTCAGCTCAAAGCATTTAAAACACTAAGCTAACAATTCCTAAAAAGGAAAAACACAGAATAACTCACTTGAAGAGACTCCTTTACCTGGAATGCCCTTCATTTCCTGGAGAACTCCTACTCATCCATCAAGACTGGCTCAAATGTCTCTCCCATGAGTGTGTATTGTTCTCTCCCAGGCAGAACTAATTTCTTCCTGCACATAGTTCTCATAAATTTAAAATACCTTTAACATATATTATAGCAAATCTTTGTTTGCTTCCCCATCGCTAAATCTGGAATGCAATCCATAAAAAGACACAGCCTGTGTTTCATTAGTTATTAATTCAATGAACACCACCTGAGCAAATACTACAATGCAAAGCAGGTGCCTTGACTTCAAAGACATCTCTGCACTTGGAGTGTCTACGGTTTGATAAAGAAGGTATTCAACAGTTGTTGAATGAACGAATGATATTTAATTCCAACATGACTGTAAAAGAATTTAAACCAATGACCCAGAATCAAATGTTTAAACTATCTTCTTTGTTAGCATTTAATAATTTTGACAGAAAAAGTGCACATACACAAACCCAAGTGAGAGGGAAAGGGTCAGGGAGAGAGAATCCCAAGCAGGCTCCACACTGCCCGCACAGAGCCTGACACAGGGTTTGATCTCACTAACCATGTGATCATGATCTGAGCCGATATCTACAGTTCAGACACTTATAACCAATGAGCCACCCAGGCACCCCAAATGTTTAAACTAAACAATATAATGGAGTCACATTACAAGCACATTTAATTTATTGTAACTGAATTATATATCAATATATATATTATATATTATTATATGAGTATATTTACTCATAAGGGACCTGGGGAGGAAGTGAAAATCTTTTTCCCTCAACATCCTTTTGTTCTTTCAACTAGACTTGGATCACGTGGAAGGGTAAAGACACAGTCTATAAGCAAAAACAAACAGGGGCACCTGTCCAGCTCAGTAGGTAGAGCAAGTTAACTAACTCAAGGTCAGGAGTTCAAGCTCCCTGTTGGATATAGAGATTACGTTAAAGCGCACACACACGCACGCGCGCGCGCACACACACACACACGTTAGTTTTCTGGCTTTTGAGCTTTCATAGATGGAATTCTTGGTAACATGGTAACTTTGGGATTTTCAAGAGTAGTTTTGTTTAATTTTTCTCCTTATCATTTGACTTAAGAGCTTAACCCTTGCTTAAGTTATAATTCCCATGTAACTATTACTATAGCAATTTCATTAATTATCAGTGGATCCCAGATTTTAAAAAATTAAAAAAAAGCTCTCATAAAATATAATAAACTTTTCCTGTTTACAGAAAAACTCTGTCCTTACACTAGCCCGGAAGTAACCATAACTCACAGTACCATGTACCTTCAGTACTTCCCAGAGTTAGGCATGGAGTCAAGTCTCCTGACTGTCCTAAGAGGTGGTCTTGATGGTGAGAAAAGGAAATGTGCTACAGGAAGTCCTAAAAAGGTTACTTTGCCTTGTGTTCTTCCTTAGTTCAAAAGCATATGCAGATTTGCAAGGAAATTGAAGCTTTATTCCTTAAGGGCTCATCATGTTCCCATTTTAGTTTTCAATTTACCCAGATGTGATATGAAAAGGTTTTCATAATTTGAGAAACTAAGAAATTATTCAGACTTGATGGGTGGGGACTGGGAGGGAGCAAAAGCAAGAAGCAGAGGGCTGCATGCATTTTGTATCTTCTTAGTTTAAACTGCCATGATTTGATGTCCATTTACAGGAATTGTGAGCAACTGTAAGAAAGGTAAAGATCTTAGGGAAATTGGGAGTAAAATTAGCATCTAAATTGACTAACTTAAGGAAGCCACAAAATTGCTTTGATTCTTACAGCAAGGGTTCCCAACTCCTAGTCTTTGACCTACAGCATCGAATCACCTGGGAACTCTTTAGAAATGCTAATTTTAGGGCTGGGGGGGGGCAGCCAACTGCTTACCCAAGCCCTGCAGGTGATTCTGACTCTTGCTGAGTGGGTCTACCAGAAGTCTCAGCTCCCGCTCAGAGGAATAATTCAACAAAATGGGAAGCCTTGCATAAATCTAGAGAACTAGCCAATGAAATACAACTTCTTTCCCAGGAGAAATCAAGACAGAGCAGGGCCTCTTCCCAAGCTTGACAACCTGCATGACTTTCTGGTGGAAGTAATAGAGGAGCTGAGGCAGCCATCTTACCCCTAGGAACAAGGCACAGCCTTTAGCCAAGAGTATTCCAGTTTCGGTTTTTGTTTTTTGTTTTTTGTTTTTTTAATTTCTAAGAGAGAGAGAGACAGTGTGAGCAGGGGAGGGTCAGAGAAAGAGAGAGTTACAGAATCTGAAGCAGGCTCCAGGCTCTGAGCTAGCTGTCAGCACAGAGCCCGATGTGGGGCTGGAACCCACAAACCATGAGATCATGACCTGTGCTGAAGTCGGAAGCTTAACCAACTGAGCCACCCAGGTGCCCCCGGTTTCGGTTTTTAAATACTTCTCCCCCAAAATGCCTTTTCTGTTACAAACGAAGAGCTACAATGAGTTTCTTCACCAAGTAATCCACTGAGATAATAAGACAACAATTTCATATTAGTACAAAAAGACTTATCTGACTTGATATAAACTCTTAAAACAAAAATGGCAATCATTCCTCCCAGCTTTCTGGAAGTTTAAAAGGAGCTGGTGACAAGAAATCTTAGCATTTAACCTTCCATAAGGCGGTGTCCTTACATAGCTCTGCAGAATGGATGACCCACAGGCTTAAACTCAGGTGACTCTATCATCTGGTAGCTGTGTGATCTTGGGGAAACTAAGTCTCTAAGTTTTCATTTCCCCGTCTGTAAGGTGACACCAATATGACCTCCCGTGAAAGAAACACACTTGTAAATGTCAGCTTCTAGTACAGTAAGCAGTGACACTAATAACTGCAGATGACATTTATATTGTAAACAGGCAATCTGCATCAGATCACAAGAGTAAGTGTGGACCCAAACATTTTTTCTGATTCATTATGAGGGGAGACTAGATCTTAGCTCAAAACAATCAAATGATAGACTTTTTTTGTTTTGTTTCATTTTGAGAGAGAGAGAGAGAGAGAGAATACGAGTGGGAGAGGGGCAGAGGGAAGGAGGGAGAGGGAAAGAGAGGGAGAGAGAAAGAGAACATGAATCTCAAACAGGCTCCACAGTTAGCACAGAGCCCGAGGTGGGGCTCATTCGCATGACCCTGGGATAATGACCTGAGCCAAAACCAAGAGTCAGATGCTCAACTGACTGAGCCACTCAAGAGCCCCAAGTGATAGACTTTAATGGCACAGTGAATACCTACAGGCTGACAGGGAGGAGAAATGAGAGCGTAATTCTGGAAGACCTGTAAGCTGCCATCGATTTCAGATGTTCTTTAGGAAGGTGCTCCCACCCTCAAAGGGAGGAAGGAAACAGATGCATATCCACACGCTGTACAGATATAGCCTATGTGGAAGCAAAGGAATGGATTAGGTCTTTGACAGCAGCTGGAATAACTATGGTTCTCTTCACCTGTTTGGTGGATGCTTTATTTTTAGCGATCCTTAATGAATAACTAGTGCAAGTTAACATAGAGCAATCTACATCTATAGTTGCCATCATACACAGGGAGAAAACAGAATTCATTAGCCTTCAAGTTCTCTAACAATGGGGATGCAAAGAATTATAACAAAGTACCTCTATGTAGCTAAATATTGTTAAGAAGTCTATTGATACAATTCTTTTAAGATTGGGCCCAATATACCTTCTGGAGTTTAGCGAAGTATCTCCTATTGCTCTTCTAAAGAACCACTAAATTTTACATTTTTAGTGTTTGCTTTGTAAGTAATTTTAATCTCTCTGGAGATGACTGAGTTTTAAATCTAAGAAAAAACTGCCACTAATTAAGACAATAGCTTCAGATAGTAGTACAAAGCAATTATTATTATTGGGGCACCTGAGTGGCTTAATCAGTTGAGTGTCCAACTCTGGATACCAGCTCAGGTCACAATCCCAGGGTCATAGATCGAGCCCTACATCAGGAACCACTAAGCCTGGAGCCTGCTTAAGATTCATTCTCTCTCTCTCTCTCTCTCTCTCTCTCTCTCTCTCTCTCTTTCCCCCCCCCCCCCAACCCCCGGTCTTTCTCTGCCCCTCTCCTTCTTGTGTGTGTGTGTGCTCACACTGTCTCTCAAATAAACATTAAAAAAAAAAAAACACAACCCAGTAATCATTATTACAGCAGTTTGCTTTAATTGAACCCTTACCACTTGCCAAGGGCAGTGCTAAACCCTTTACAAGCATAAACTCATTTATTCCTCACAATCTTATAAAATAGATGTAATCATCACACCTATTTTCAAACTGGAGAATTGAGGTTCCAGAGGAACCACAATTTAAATTATATTTATCTAAGATATTAACTTCTACATCATGCTGCCTCTCTAAAGGAAGTCCAATCACTAACAATGACAAATATTCAAGTACAGCGGTGGCTACTGGTAAATGGCCATCACTCTTATATTGAAGGACAATCTTGTTCTCTAACTCAACAAAGAACAAATAATGGTAACAGCCTTTAAAGGGATTAGGCAGAGGCACCTGGATGGTTTGGTCAGTTAAGCATCCAACTCTCGATTTTGGCTCAGGTCATGATCTCGTGGTTTGTGGGATGGAGCCCTGCGTGCCCTGACAGCGTCGAACTCTGCACTGAAAGCACGGAGCCTGCTTGGGATTCTTTCTCTCCCTCTCTCTGCCCCTCTCCTGCTTATACTCTCTCTCTCAAAAATAAACATTTTTAAGGGATTATGCAGATCTCTATATATTATTATGGAATGGTGCAAACCAATACCACTCAAATGAAGGTCAATGAACTCTTCATTTCAGGTCCATAATGAAATAAAAAGCTTGTGCCAGAACCTAAGTCATCGTATCACTAAGCACTGCTTAGCTTAGCTGACATTCATTTGCACAAGACTTTTGGGATAAAGAAAGCAGTACCATGGTATACCTTATCTCCTCATGGGCTGGTAACAAATAGTTTGCTGTCCAGCACTAGTCTGCGGACCAACTCGGAGCAGAACTGGTAGAGATGATATATTGCTGAGCAATATTAACTATTCTGCAAACGATCACCTTCGTTAACTAAGTAAATAGATTGATGAATAAATATTAGGAATGTAAATACAAATAATACCATTGGAAGTATATACTCCAATCCACTTGAGAATTTCCATTTTGCCTTACCTTTGCCTGTACTTTAGCCAATAAGTTCTGTTATAGTCATACAAGTTATATATGTAAGTGGGATTTTTAAAAACAGCATGTTTGGTTTTCCTACTCTTAGTATTTTTTAAATTATCTGAAGCCTATACTTTATTCAGATTTCCTGAGTTTTTACCTACATGTCTTTTCCCTGTTCCAGGACCCCATGCAAGATGCCATATTACCTTTAATCCTCATGTCTCCTTAGTCTCCTTTTGGGTACTCAGTTTTCTGTATCCTGAAGTTTATTATTATTGCTTCCTGAGCCAGAGTTCATAAAGTAGTAATATACTAACATTTCTGGAGCACTTACTATGTGCCAGCTTGTTCCACTCTACTCATCTTAACAATGCTCTGAGAGAGTTTAGAGTTCACTTTTAGGCAACAGGCTTGAGCAATGGACACCTGAGCAAGGCAAAGGGCCCACAGATCATAGTTAGGCCATTGGCCCTAAGTGACCAACGGGCCACTCACAACCAGGCCTAGTTCCTAAGGTTACCATGAAAGATTATGGGGAAAATTCCGTATGTCCCCATACTCTTCCACTCCGCCCTACAACTGCCCACACCACGGCCCACATCAGTGCCTCCTTTGCTCCCCTGCCCACTGCTCCCTTGCAGTTTATTCAATAAGCTTCTATCCCGTTTGCTCTGCCTTGGGTGAATTCTTTCACCGCCCCCCCCCCCCCCCCCCCCCCCCCCCCATCAATCACAAGATTATCTCCAGTTTACAGGCAAGGAAAGCAAGGCTGAATGGGAGTTGCCCATGGTTAAATAGCTGGAGAGTGGCCAGGCCAGGACTCAGACCCCGGCAATCTGATTCCTGAAGCCATAAACTATAAACTACAATTCTACATGAAACACATCAATCCATTCAAGCAAGCACATTTTAGAGTATTATGGGGTGACAGAAAATGGGACATAACAGGGATTTCTGGGTGGCTCAGCTGGTTAGGCATCCAACTCTTGATTTTGGCTCAGGTCATCACCTCACGGTTCATGGGCTTTCATGGGATCAAGCCCCTCATCGGGCTCTGTGCTAGCAGCGTGGTACCTGGTTGGGATTCTCTCTCACCCACTCTCTCTGCCCCTCCCTTGCTTGCACTCTGTCTCTCACCGTAAATAAACTTAAAATGAAAAACAATGAAAATGGGGAACACGGCCATATGAGAATGTCAGAAACACCCAAAACATCTTTTGATGTTGGTTTTGATGTCAGCTTTGACTGACCACAAAGACAATAAAAGTAACTTTTATTGTATTTCACAGTGCACAGAGCTATCTGTACATGACTGCACAATCTAATTCCAAGACCACTGAGGAACTGCAATGCCTGACAGAAAAGAGACTACAATGCTAACTGAACTCTTGTGTGAGGCTGCAGGGTCCCAGCTTCAAACAAGGGATATCTATTTGTAGATTACATATTTGGAGAATGCAGAGAAATGGGTATAATTAAAACTCTAGACTCTAGAAAAATAGTCTGAAAATCTTTCAAACATAGACTTTTGGTGACATATGGGAGTATTCCCATAAACATTGTTAATACGACTGCAATAGAAGTTCAGTTTAAAAATGGAGCAGCCTGGGGCGCCTGGGTGGCTCAGTTGGTTAAGCATCCGACTTCAGCTCAGGCCATGATCTCACAGTTCGTGGGTTCGAGCCCCGCGTCAGGCTCTGTGCTGACAGCCAGCTCAGAGCCTGGAGCCTGCTTCAGATTCTGTGTCTCCCTCTCTCTGATCCTCCCCTGCTCACACTGTCTCTCTTTCTCAGGAATAAATAAAACATTAAAAATTTTTTTAAAATAAATAAAAATAAAAATGGAGCGGCCATTTGAAAAGGCATTCATCAGCTCTTTCTCTTTTTGCAGCAGCATACTCAGAAAGCTCTCTTTTCAAAGGTCTGAAATCCAACAAATTCCCTTTTCTAAAGTTTCAAAACTTGCTGGCTTTCTGTGCTGTTATTAGTAAGGAATGCATCAGTTGTCTGCAATGATGAAGAGAAAAGGGGAAGTGGGCACAAGGAAGAAATGAGAGCAAATTACTGGAGCTCAAAGGTCAGCCCAAGAACAGCCCTCTGCTTTCTGCAGGGCTGCTCAGCCTGTGCCTTCTGAGAAAGCTGGCTCATTTGACTACCTACCTCTCTTCCCCTTCCCCTCGGCCAAGGATAGGCAATAGGCAGCAGCCAGCGGGAAGTCCTAGAACAATGGTCACACCTTTGGCTTTCTCCTGATGCCTGGAGATTATAATGTGAATGCACTGTCCTCGAACTGTAAAATATTAATATGAGGCACAAAAAGGGGCACCTGGGTGGCTCAGATGAGCATCTGACTCTAGGATTCAGCTCAAGTCATGATCCCAGGGTCGGGGGATAGAGCCCCACTTCAGGCTCTGCACTGAGCTTGGAGCCTGCTTAAGATATTCTCTCTCTTTCTCTATCTCCCTCTGCCACTCTCCCACTCATGCTCTCTCTCTCTCCCCGAAAAAAAAAAAAATAGGCACAAGGAAAAGCCATCACTAATCCTCCCAGTAGAACTTTTGTGAACTACACTTACAAGACATCAAAATACGCCATACGGTCATGACCTATGTAAAACAAGATGAGCAGACTGACTCCTTCCTACTTGCTCTCCATGGTTAAATAACATCTGGAGGTTTAATTCCATTTTTCAAACATGCTAATTTCACAGCCAGACTAAAATCTCGTCTTCCTCAGAAGTGAAAATCGGCTGACTTAAGTAAGATAAGCAGACACCTATTGTTCTATCTTAATTACGGGAGGTCTGAGAGACAGAGCTTGTTTTTGTAAGCCGCACCTTCAAAATAATAAGAGCAAAGAGCAAAAGTCCAGAGGTCTTCCATGGACCAACTGAGAAAGGAGTTAGAAATGACAGCTCAGAAACTAGAATATCAAGCACTTTGAGAAATGCTGGAATCTTGGTAAATGCTCTTGTTAGAGCAGGTCAGCTGTTCTGCTAGGATGCCAGGGTTCTCTCTCTGACATGGGGCCCTAAATTATAAAGGTCTCTGCAGCCAGCTTTGCAGCAGAACTCCAATGGATAAAATGGTCAAAGCAGTTGCACAAGAAAAGAGAAATTTTCACCTGCAAACTGCAAGAATGAAAGAGCAGAGTCTGGATGATTAGCAATAGCAAAACCCCAGAGACTTTCCAACAGCATCTCAGATTATCAATAAAATGTGGATGTTGTTATGCTCTCTGCTCTTTACAGGAGTCCTCAGTATACATTTTCATCCCTAGAATCCATATAGCCTGGATTTTGTTAGGTGCAAATGCAAACCTACATATGAAGAATTTAAAACCAAGGCACTTGGCTGGCTCAGTCAGAGGAGCATGTGAGGTTGAGCCCCATAATGCGTGTAGAGATTACTTAAAAATAAGTAAATAAAACTTGTTTTAAAAAGTGCAGTTATCCAGAGGGTGAACCATTAAAAACAAAAAACAAAAAACAAAAAAAAAAAAAGAAGAAGAAGAAGAAGAAGAATTTAAAACTGTTAGTGTAGGGGCACCTGGGTGGCTCAGTCAGTTAAGCATCCAACTTCAGCTGAGGTCATGATCTCACAGTCTATGGGTTGGAGCCCCACATCACGCTCTGTGCTGACACCTCAGAGCCTGGAGCCTGCTTTGGATTTTGTGTCTCCCTCTTTCTCTGCCCCTCCCTGCTCATGTTCTGTCTCTGTCTCTCAAAATAAATAAACATTAAATTTTTAAAAAAATAAAATAAAACTGTTAATGTAATATTATTTGCTCTGTTGAACGTATATCCTCCTCAGTGTATTGATCTTGGATTATAAACATTATCCTAAATGATAAGAACCAGACCCTATACTACTTTTTTGGAAAAAACACAAGACTAATTCTTCTCATAGTAACTTGAACTCTATAATCTATAGAGCTGTCATACTAAAACAGAAATCAATCATGGACAAATCTAAAATAATTGTCTAAAAGGGACTAAGAGTAGAGATTACAAGTTCTCATCACACGGTACCTGGTTGGCTCAGTCAAAAGAGCATACAACTCTTGATCTCAGGGTTGTGAGTTTCAGCCCCATGATGGGATAGAGTTTACTTAAAACAAAAAGTAAGTTTTTTGTTTTCTCATCATAAGAAAAAAAATTATAACTGTATGGTGATGGACGTTAATTAAACTTACAGTGGTGAACATTTTGCAATATTTATAAATATTAAATCATTATATGTAAATGTGAAACGAATAGATGTCAGTTAAATTTCATTAGAAAATTACACTGATAGACTCAAAAAATGTATATTAGACTTCTATTTCCTACAGTATAGTAAAGTTAGAGAGATATCCCACATGACCCATTCTGCCTCAAACTAGAATGCAAGATAAAGTATTTTTAAGATATGATTTTAATTATATCATCAGCTTTCACATAAGTAAGGAATTAAGCCCCCAAACAAGATAAAATCAGTATAAAATAGACCAATGATAACTAGTGCTATGGAGAGATATAAAGCAGAGGAAGGGAGATGGAAAGGGCCAGGAGAGCACAGTGGCTTATAATCTTCAAGAGTATAAAAGATTTACAACAATGAAAAACATGCAGTTAAGTAAGATATCAGTAACAAAATGATAAATGAAATAACTCTACATATCTGTAAACTTTTAAACACATTTTTAAACATATCATGGGTAGTGCACAAAAATCACCATAGAAATTAGAAAATGTTCCTAACTGGAAGATGACAAAAACACTACCTATAAAAATTTGTAGAATGCAGGTGCAGCAATGCTTACAGGAAATTTTATTAGCTTACATATTTGCATTAGAAAAGAAGAAAAATAAGAACCTGGAAAATAAGTAAGAACTTTTAAAAAATGGCAAAACAATGCTCACCAAAAAAAGTAAAAGGAGGAGAATAATACGGAGAATAAGCCAGTGAAACGGAAAACAAATATACAATATATATAAATCAAGAAAGCAAAAATCTTGCTCTTTAAAAATACTAACAAACAACTCTGGCGAAGTCAATCAAGGAAAAAAGGGGGAAAGGCACAAAGGCAATTGTTATTCATAGAAAAGAGGCATAACTGCAGATGCTATGGGATTAAGAAGATATGAGAATATTATAAGCAATGTTATACCAGTCAGTCAGAAGTATAAATGTGAAAGCAATGACAGATATTTTTTCTTGATGAAAGCACTAGATCTAGATAACTGTAGTGATGAGTTCTACTAAACATTTAAGACTCAGAGAATTCCAATCTTACATGAAATTCTACAGTAAAGTTAAAGAGATACCCCACATGACCCATTCTGCCCGAAACAAAAATGCAGGATAAAGTATTTTTAAAATATGACTTTAATCACATCATCAGCTTTCACATGAGAGAGAGAATATTGAGAGGAAACAATCCTCCACTAATTTCAAATACTATTACTTTCAGATCACAAAATAATTATATTTTTTTAAAAAGAAATTAAATAACCCCACTTTTTTTGTTTTAATTTGAAAGCTTATTCCTATAAGCCTCATGAGTCAAAGAAGAAACCAATTTTAGAAACTGAAAATACCTAGAACTTAATTCCAACGAACTTTACTTATCAAATCTTATGACATACATGCAGCACAGGTGATGCACAATTACTAGGAATGCAGAACAGACACCTTAGTTAGGAATAATACATATATTAGATATAACATTTGTATTAGAAAAGAAACTTACTATCTTAAATGCTTACAGTAGCAAAAAAGGATAAAAATGAATACACTAAGCATCTAACTTAAGAAAATAAGAGAATAAACCCAAAGAAAATCACATATGTCACAGTAAAGATAAGATCAGTGATCAATAAAATAAAAAGAAAACCCAGCAAAAATAGACAAGCCTCCCTTTAAGATTCAGCAAAAAACAGAGAAGGGAAAATAATTTAACAATTTTTTTAAGTTTATTTATTTTGAGAAAGAGGAAGAACACAGAGAGAGGGAAAGAGAGAATCCCAAGCAGGCTCCACACTATCAGTGCAGAGCCCAATGTAGGGCACAAACTCAAGAACTGTGAGATCATGAACTAAGCCAAAATCAAGAGTTGGACACTCAACTGCCTGAGCCACCCAGACACCCAATAGTATTTTAAATTCAATACAGATCAGCCACTTTAAAAAAATAATAAAATACTATCAGTAACATTATCAATATATTTGAAAACAAAATGGACAAATTTCTGGAAAAATACACTGTATCAGAACTGATGCCAGAAGAAACAGAAAAAATAAATAATCTTGTAACTAATAAAGGAAATGACTAACTGCCAATGAGCACTTAAAAAGTTTTTCCAAACTTTCAAGGAAAAGGATATTCCAAAATGTCAAACTCTTCCACAAAATAGGAAAAGAAGCAATACTGTCCAACACATTATGTGAGGCTAGTATAACTCAGATAGGAACCCAGACAAGGACATTATCAGAAAGGAAAACCACAGGCCAGTTTCATTCAGGAATTGAGAGGCAAAAAACCCTTAATACTGGCAAACTGAATTCAACTGTTTTTGTTTTCAAAATTTATATATTTATTTGGAGAGAGAGAGAGAGAGCGCGCAGGGGGAGAGGCAGAGAGAAAGAAGAGAGAGAATCCTGAGCTGTCAGCACAGAGCAAGACACAGGGCTTGATCTCATGAACCACAAGAGTATGACATGAGCTGAAATCAAGAGCCCGATGCTTAGCCAACTAAACCACCCAGGTACCCCTCCAACTGTTTTTATATACATAAAATATAACAATGAAAACAGGCTTAATTCTGGAATGCAAAGATGGTTTAATATTAGGCAATCTATAAACATTACTCAACAATTAACAGAGTAAAGAAAAAGTATTAATTAGATGCAAAAAGAAAAAAGATAACATTCAATCACGTATTAACAATTAAATCCTCAAGTAAACAAGAAATACAAGAGATTTTACCATACCTGATGAAAAATGTCTATAATAAACCAAAAACAATCATCCTTTAAGGGAGGAGGAGCTTAAAACCATTCCCTTTGTATCCAGAACAAGAAAAGAATGCCAAAGTTACCACTTTCACTAACGTACTCCAAATTCTGCCTAGGGCAAAAATACAAGAAAAATAAATTAAAGCATAAAGTTTAGGAAGTGGGAAATAAAACTATCTTGCTTTGCATATAGGGTTTTTTTTTTTTTACAAAAAAAAAAGTTATAAATAGTCATAGACCAGCAAAGTGGTTTGATATAAAACCAATATGCTAAAGTAAACTGCATTTCTGTATAACAGAAAACAATTAGAACACAATTTTAGAAGAGACCTTGTGAACATTGGTAAATCTAATAAAAGCATAGAAAATATAAAACTATACAGAAAGATATTTTAACAAGAACTAAGTAAATGGAGAAATATTCATAGTCATGGGTAGGAAGAACTAATACTATACAGATGCAAACTCTCTTGTAGTTGATGTATCATGTCACACAGTTTCAATCAAAATGCTGGCAGGTTTCCCAGGGAAGGAAAAACTGATTCTAAAATGTATTTGGAAGAGAAAAGACCAAGATCACCAAGGTAGTTCTGAAAAAATAAGTAAGGAGGATTTGGCCTATCAGACATAAAGGGTTATTTATAAAGCTACTGTAATTAAAAGAATGTAATACTGGTGCAAAAACCTATAATTAACCAATGAAACACAATAGTATCCAGAGATAAAGTCATGCACATTGAAACTGTGGTCCAGGCAAAAGGAAGTATTAGGGGGCACCTGGGCAGTTCAGTCAGTAGAGCATGCTACTCTTGATCGCAGGGTGGTAATTTCAAGCCCTACACTGAGCACAGAGCTTATTTTAAAAAATAAATAAAAGAAAATTAAAGTAAAATAAGGAAGTATTTAGCAAATGAAACTAAAAAAAAATAAATTTGGCCCTCCATATGAAAAGAACTGAAACTATATCTCTAGCTCACAGTATGAAAAATAAACTTCAGATGAATTAAAATCCTATTTGTCAAAAACAAATTTTTAAAACATTTAGAAGAGGATACAGACAGATATCTTTCTGGCTTCAGAGTATGGAAAGAACTGCTTAAACATCAAACATAAGTTAATAATTGATACATCCGAAAAAAATAACCTCTGTTTATCAAGAGATATCTTTCATACTTGTGAAAATATAAGCTACAACCATGATGAAAATACATGCAATAGACATAATTGGTAAGAGATTAATTGATAAGAGATTAATATCAAGAACTACTAAAAAGAAAAACTCAAAAATCAGCGAGAAGACAAACTAATAGATAAATGGACAAATATATGACTATTTTAGTGACAAAAACACATAGCCAGCAAAAGTGAAAAAATGCTTTTTTTTTAATTTACATCCAAGTTAGTGAGCATATAGTACAATAATGATTTCAGGAGTGGAATCCAGTGATTCATCCCTATGTATAACACTCAGTGATCATCCCGACAAGTGTCTTCCTTAATGCCCCTTGCCTATTTAGCCCATGCCCCCATCCCCCCCACCCCTCCAGCAACCCTCAGATTGCTCTCTGTATTTAAGAGTCTCTTATGTTTCATCCCTGTCCCTGTTTTTATATTTTTGCTTCCCTTCCCTTATGTTCAATTGTTATGTATCTTAAATTCCTTTTAAGAGTGAAGTCAAATGACACTGGTCTTTCTCTAATTTTTCTTAGCATAATATCCTCTAGTTCCATCCACATAGTTGCAAATGGCAAGGTTTCATTTCTTTTTGACTGCCATGTAATATTCCATTGCATGTATATGTGTGTGTATACACACACACACACACACACACACACATACACTATCTTCTTTATCCATTCATCTGTCAATGGGCATTTGGGCTCTTTCCATACTTGGCTACTGTTGACAGCACTAGTACAAACATTGGGGTGCATGTGCCCCTTCAAAACAGCAAAACTGTTTCCTCTGGGTAAATACCTCGCAGTGCAACTGCTTGGTCGTAGGGTACTACTATTTTTTAATTTTTTGAGGAACCCCCATACTGTTTTTCAAGAGGGGTTGTACCAGTTTTCATTCCTACCAGCAGTGCAATAGAGTTCCCCTTTCTCTGTATCCTTGCCAACATCTGTTGTTGCCTGAGTTGTTCATTTTAGCCATTCTGACTGGTGTGAGGTGGTTATCTCACTGTGGTTTAGATTTGTATTTCCCTAATGATGAGTGATGTTAAGCATTTTTTCATGTGCCATCTGGATGCTTCTTTTGAAAAGTATTCATGTCTTTTGCCCATTTCTTCACTGGATTATTTGGGTTTTATTTTTTTAGTGTTGAGTTTGATAAGTTCTTTACAGATTTTGGATACTAACCCTTTATCTGATATGCCATTTCCAAACATCTCCCATTTCACTGGTTGCCTTTTAGTTTTGCTGATTGTTTCCTTTGCTGTACAGAAGCTTTTCATTTTGATGTGGTCCCAACAGTTCATTTTTGCTTTTGTTTCCCTTGCCTCTGGAGATGTGTTAAGTAAGAAGTTGCTGCAGCCGAGGTCAAAGAGGTTGTTGCCTGTCTTCTCCTCTAGGATTTTCATGGCTTCCTGTCTTACATTTAGGTCTTCCATCCATCTTGAGTTTATTTTTGTGTACGGTGTAAGGAAGTGGTCCAGATTCATTTTTCTGCATGTCACTGTCCAGTTTTCTCAACACCACTTGCTGAAGAGACAGTCTTTATTCCATTGATATTCTTTCCTGGTTTGTCAAAGATTAGTTGGCCATACGTTTGTGGAGAATCCATTTCTGAGTTCTCTATTCTGTTCTGATGTTCTGAGTGTCTGTTTTTGTGCCGGTACCGTGTTGCCTTGATTGTTACAGCTTTGTAATACATCTTTAAGTCCGGGATTGTGATGCCTCCAGCTTAGGTTTCCTTTTTCTTTTCTTTTTTCCTTAAATAGTTTATTGTCAAGTTGGTTTCCATAAAACACTCAGTTACTTTTCATTTTCAGAACTGCTTTGGCTATTTAGGGAAGATGTTCTCTTATTAGCAATCAAACACATACAAATTAAAACAAATACCATTTCACCCCAAATAGATTGCCTCTCCAAAAAAACCTATCTTTACTGCTAACTGCTAGTTGTTCACTAAAATCTTCCTCTACCTGGGGCACCTGGGTGGCTCAGTTGGTTAAGCATCAGACTTTGGCTCAGGTCATGATCTCACGGTTTGTGAATTCAAGCCTAGTGTCACGCTCCGCTATGATGGTGTTGAGCCTGCTTGGGATTGACTGTCTTTCCCTCTCTCTGCCCCTCCTCCACTCATACTATCTCATTCAAAATAAATTAATTTTTAAAAATTCCTTTTCTTCCCCAAATTTTTAAATTCAAGTTAGCTAACATATAGTATAGTATTGGTACTGGTTTCTGTAGATTTAGTGATTTGTCACTTATATATATTACCCAGAGATCATAACAAGTGCTCTCCCTAATGCCCATCCCCCACCTAGCCCATCCCCCACCCATCTCCCCTCCAGCAAACTTTAGTTTGTTCTCTATAATTAAGAGTCTCTTGGAGTGCTTGGCTGGCTCAGTTGGTTGAGAGTCCAACTCTAGGTTTCAGCTCAGGTCATGAGCTCATGGTTCATGGGTTTGAGCCCCATATAGCACTCTGTGGTGATAGCTCAAAACCTGCTGGGGATTCTCTCTCTTCCTCTCCCTCCCCCTTCCCCACTGTGGCACACACTCTCTTGCTCTCTCAAATAAGCACCAAAAAAAAAAATCTCTTATGGTTTGCCTCCCTCTCTTTTTATCTTTTTTAAGATTTTTTTAATATAATTTATTGTCAAATTGGTTTCCAAAAATTTTTTTTGAGAGTGAGAGTGCGTGTGTTGGGGGAGGGGCAGAGAGAGAGGAAGACACAGAATGTGAAGCAGGCTCCAGGCTCTGAGCTGTCAGCACAGAGTCCGATGTGGGGCTTAAACTCACAAACCACAAGATCATGACCTGAGCCAAAGTTGGCCACTTAACCAAATGAACCACCCAGGCACCCCTTAACTTATTTCTCCTTCCCTTCCCCTATGTTCATCTCTTTTGTTTCTTAAATTCCACATATGAATAAAATCATATGGTATTTGTCTTTCTCTGACTTATTTCCTTTGGCATAACACACTCTAGTTCTATCCACATTGTTGCAAATGGCAAGACTTCATTCTTTTCAATGGCTGAATAATATTCCATTACGTATATATCACATCTTCTTTAATTACTCATCAGTTGATGGACGTTTGGGCTCTCTCCATCGTTTTGCTATTGTTGATAATACTGTTATAAACACTAGGGTGCAGGGGCACCTGGGTGGCAAATTTGGTTAAGTATCCAACTCTTGGTTTCAGCTCAGGCTATGATCTCATGGTTCGTGGGTTCGAGCCCTGCTTCAGGCTCTGTGCTGACAGTGCAGAGCCTGCTTGGTATTCTCTCTCCCCCCCTCACAATCTGCCCCTACCCTACTGGAGCTCTATCTCTCAAAATAAAGAAACTTAAATTTTGTTTTTTTGGTTTTTTTTTAAATATTTTTATTTATTTCTAGGAGAGAGAGATAGCGTGAGCAGGAGAGGGTCAGAGAGAGAGGGAGATACAGACTCTGAAACAGGCTCCAGGCTCTGAGCTAGCTGTCAGCACAGAGCCCGACACGGGGCTCGAACTCACGAACCGCGAGATCATGACCCAAGCGAAAGTCGGACGCTTAACCGACTAAGCCACCCAGGCTCCCCAAGAAACTTAAATTTTGAAATAGACTTACTAAAAAAATTTTGGGATGCATGTGCCCCTTTTGTATCCTTTGGCTAAATATCTAGTAGTGCAATTGCTGGGGTCACAGGGTAGTTCTATTTAAAATCTTCCTCTCCTCCATGAGAGACTCTTGAATGCTGACAAAAACTGAGGACTGATGGATGTGGGGGGGAGGGGGGATGGGCATGGAGGAGGGCACTTTGGGGATGAGCACTGAGTGTTATGTAGAAACTAATTTGACAATAAACTATTTGTAAAAAATAAATAAATAAATAAAATCTTCCTCTCCTGTCATGGTCACAGAGTCATAGCAGAAATCCAGGCTGTCCAGGTAGACTGTTTGCCAAGTTCCCTTGTAGCAGATGCGGCCATGTGACCAAATTCTCACTAGTTAAATGAATGAAAATTGAGTGTGTTACTTCTAGTCTAGGTTTTAAAATACTGGGGCAGGTGCTCCTCAAGACTCATTTTCCTTCCCACAAGCTAGAACATGGATATCCTTAGGACCCAGCTTCACCCAGGCAGACAAGTTCAGTTCCCTATGGCAGAGTGACAAGGTGGGAAATATTCAAATAATTTAATGAAGCAAAGCAATCCTGATGGCCTGGATTACACACCTTCAGAATGTGGTACGAGAGAAAAAGGAAAAAAAGGAAACAGGGAACAAAGGGAAGGAAGGAAAAAAGAAAAATCTCTATATTTTTATATTATTGCCTTCCAGGGTTCTCTTTAGTATAATAGTTTGGCATTTAGCTTAAATAATCCATTGGGTCCACAGCATTTCAGGATGCAGGGCTCTGATCCACTGCTGTGACAGGCATAAATAACCAGGATTTTGAGAGAAGTCTGACATTACCCAGTAAAGTTGAACATGTTCATTCCCTATGACCCAGAAAGTACACTTAGAGGAGCGCCTGGGTGGCTCAGTCGGTTAAGCATCCAACTTCGGCTCAAGTCTGATCTCACTGTTTGTGGGTTCGAGCCCCACGTCGGGCTCTGTGTCTCCCCTTCTCTCTACCCCATTCCTGCTCATGCTCTGTCTCTCTTTCTCAATAATAAATAAATGTTTAAAAAAAAAAAAGAAAGTACACTTAGAGAAACGTACACCAGGAGACATCTATAGGATGTTATTATTATTCATAATAGCAAAAAACTACAAATAACCCAAATGTCATACTGAATGAAGAGACTACTATTTTTGCACAGTGGAATAAATATACCAATGAAAATAAATTAACTACAGCTGCACACATTCATGAAGATTAATCTTAATATCATAATCCTGAGTGAAAAATGGAAGTCATAAAAAAAACACCTTTAAAATTTTTTATTAGGAAAAATTTTAAACATTCTCAAAAGTAAAGAGAATAATAATAGTGAACCCCACACAATGGCCAATCTTATTTTATCTGTATTTCTCCTTACTTTCACCTTCCCCCATATTACTCTGAAGTAAATCCTACACACCATAATTTCATCCATAAATATTTCAGCATGTATATTCAAAAGATAAAGATTTTTTATACATGCCAAACTACTGTTATTTTAATTATTTAAGTAACATCAATTTCTCAGTATCATGAAAAAATCTGGTACGTGTTCAAACTGCTCTATATTTTTTTACATAATCTCTGTGCCCAGTGTGGGGGCTCAAACTCACAACTCCAAGATCAAGAGTTGTATGATCTACTGACTAAGACAGACAGGTGCCACGAAACAGCTCTGTATCTTCATGTATGAACACAACATACATCAGAACTATAAAGGAGAGGCTCCTGGGTGGCTCAGTCGGTTAAGCGTGGTACTCTTGATTTCTGCTCAGGTCATGATCTTGAGGTTCATGGTTTTGAGTCCCACATTGGGCTCTGCACTAAAAGTGGGAAGACTGCTTGGTATTCTCTCTCCTTCTCTCTCTGCCCTACCTCCCCCCCTACACACACACCATACATAACTACAATGGAAACTATAAAACGGTCATAAAACTGTAAGAAAATAAGGGAATGACTAACACTAAATTCAGAATTGTTGTGGGGTGGTGCGGTCTATGGGATGAAGAAAGATTTGTCAGGAAAAGGGCTACATGGGGTTTCTAAGATACCAGTAATATTATAACTCTTATCCCCCATGGCTAACGGCTCAGGTATTCATTTTAATTTTTTAACTGTAAATAATCACTGTCTACACCCATTTGTATGTACATTTCACCAAAACATTGAGAAGCTGCTGTCCCCCCCCCACACACACACACACAAATAATGTTAGCTGAACTCAAAGCAAAGAAAAACCAAAATACATCACTAAGTTGTAAGCAAACCAGAAGTCTGAAATTGTGCTGTGGACAAATGTGATCAGCAGATGTTCAGTCTCAAGATCAAGTTTTGCTTGGATTTACTTTGTCCCATCCAAGTCCTGAAAGAGGGTGGAGCTCAAAGTGAGATTCCCGCATTAAACCAGTAGACTAACCAGGAGACTTAGTAAGGCACTGCCAAAAACACAGGAAGTACAACATATAGCAAGAACGAAAAATAACCGGAAAGTCCTTCCACCATGCATTACAGCCAGCTATGACCACTTGACGCTCAGCAGCCACAACAGTGACCCGCACACCACAAGCACTCAGTAACTGGTAGCCACTGTGTGATTATTTTTAATTCTTATTATTTCACCATCCTCTTTTGGACTTTTTAAAAATTATTATAAAATATCTCTCCAGGGTCACCTGGGTGGCTCCGTCAGTTGAGTGTCTGACCTCAAGTCAAGTCATGATCTCTGAGTTTGTGAGTTTAAGCCCCATATCAGGTTCACTATCAATGCAGAGCCCTTTTTGGATCCTCTGTCCCCCTCTCTCTGACCCTCCCCCACTTGCACTGTCTCTCAAAAGTAAACATTTAACAAAAAATTAAAAATACATAAAAATAAAATATTCCTCCATACCAAAATGTTCTTCAAAAACTATGATTGGGGCACCTGGGTAGCTCAGGCAGTTACGTATCTGACTCTTGATTTTGGCTCAGGTCATGATCTCACAGTCTGTGGGACTGAGCCCTCACTTGGGATTCTCTCTCTCTCCCTCTCTCTGCTCCTCCTTCTCTCAAAATAAATAAATAAACTTAAAAAAAAAAATCCCTCTGTTAACGACTGCATAACATTCCATGTATATAAGCTCGTTAGCTATCCCTAGTGGAATTTAGTTAACCATTCCCCACTGTTGGACATTTAGTTTGGTTTTAACTTTATGACTTTCTAAAGATGTTACAGACTATTTGAATTCAATTTAGTTTTGTGGTAATACAAAATTATTGGACACCCTACATAATTTTCTGATGACCATGTTAACTTATGTATACTGTAAAGGAATGACAATCCAATGATCACTCTACCCATTCAATAAATATTTAATAAAGCACTATAGGAAAAGGTATGAAAGATACATAAATAATAAATTTTATTGTCATAGTACTTTCTGCTACATGTCAATTATACTTCAATAAAACTGGAAAAAATCAAAGTACTGTCTCATGAAAAAGCAAATACAATTATAAATTAATTCTTCATTTCCATATTGATCTTAAAAATTTATTTTTCTCAAGACCATGAAGTTAAGTCAGTGACCTGATCTGATGTCATAAGAATCCTTTTTACCCCAAGTAAATAAAATACACTGATTGAACCACAGCTTTCACTTTCCGTAAAATGTCACTGAACAAATGTAAAGAAAATTTAAAACAAGGCTGTTACTTGTACTGTTAAGTGTTAAATGACAATATAAAATCCACTTAGAAGGTGCTGAGGATCTCTCTGGTTTGCCTACCACACTTCCCTTTTTATATCCACCATTCCAGAAGTACCCGGGACTTTACCAGGATGACTCAAGATTCACCCACTTTAAGATATTCAGGTAGCAGCCTGGTGATTACGCATTTGAATTTCAAAAAGCTCATCCACGTCACAATTTGTTGTAACAAAGCAGCAGTTGAAATATAAAGAAAACCAAAATTAAACGGACAAGGACTAATTTTTATTGACTATTATGTGTCAGGCCTGTGACATAGCTTTCCACAAATCATCTCACTGAAACCTTAGAAAAACAAGAAGGTAAGTACTATTATTATCCCCATTTTACAGATGAAGAAATGGACTCTCCGAGATCACACATGTGATCAGTGGCAGGGCTGGATAGCTAACACCAAAATCTCTGCTCTTAAACACTATGTTCTCTCTCCTCCCATCCTGAAATCTCAACAGGAGTGCATATATATGTTATCAACAAAGTAGAAAGTAACTCCAGACCAACAAACGAAAATACTTTCAAATGATTAAAAATGTTCTCAAATAGCGACCCCTACCTAATCCCACCTTTTACCTCAAAAAATTGAAACAAAAATAGAGTGAGGAGACACACAGCTTACTCTCTTTTCTTTACTTAATATGTCAATTGTCTGAATTGAAGTGAAAATGGGCAGCATGAATGAAATAAGAAAAGGGTCTGGTCAAGCTACAGAGCAGACTCTCGATCCATAATCAGAGCTGTAAATGTGTGCCCCCGATACTGGTCAACATTTCACAAGAGTAAACAAACCGATCTAGACTGCCAGAGCTGAGGGCTACCATACTGTAGTACATGCCAACTTGGCATTTGTACTACACAGGGACGTGTTTCGCTCAAAACTTTCTCCCAAACTGTTCCTTAATAGATTTTGAAGTTCATGAAACTAATCAGGGTTTCTGGGCAACATAAGAGGGCTTACTACAGTAGCTGCCATTAGTTTGACCAAAATTTCAAGCAAGTTACATTTGTACATATTCACCATATTTCCATATGAAGCCACTGCCTGCACATTGTGGTTTCTTGAAATGATCTTGGTGAAAAAAAAAAAAATCAGCTACAGTTAATCAATTTAATTAACTCCTCCTGTTAACAGACTTTGCTGTTCTCTTCTAGGTGCAATGAGGATTCCTTCACTGAATGTAAAGTCTAAACAGTGAAGTGTTCTATCTCCTGCTCTACTCTGTGAGGAATCTAGAAGTAAATCATTCCTCCTGAAAACAAATGACCTGGTTCTAGCCCCAGGTATGTTAATTGTGTAACTCTATCATTATGCTTCCTTGCATCGTGTAAATGAATGGGTTGGACAGGAAATGTTTCATGTCCCTCCCAGCTATAAATTTTAATTCATAATTTAGGTTGTTGCTGTTTTCTATTACAGGTTACATGAAAGACCATCAGATGCAGATACAGGTTCCGTATTAGTGATAGCAGCACTTTTTCCTGTTGAAACCCGCTGCATGACATGGGGTCATATAAAACTGAATTGGTATTTCCTCGTGTTCCATCTGCTACCAAAATGTACTATTTGCAGTTCAGGCGGCAGTGGTCGAAGAAGAACGGATTTTCTTGGCACTTTCTGCACATACGGCATGGAGATGAGTAGGAGATTATCCCTGAAAAAATACTGCAAATAATAGCTGTCGATCCTTAGCAACTAACAACGTGCATTATTAAAAACAAACACAACCTCTTGTTCATGAGTTCCACCTCACAAAATGTGTCCTTTGATTCTTTTGGTTCCCATATGGGAACTAGTATTTTTTTATATGAGCCACCATACTTTTGCTGCAGAATTCAAAAATTGCATAGAACACTAAAATCCAGATAATCTCCAAACCTTCTGTTAGCCAGTTGTTAACGATCTTTTCTACTGCTAAGCTTTTTGCCAGAGGTGCTAACAAGTAACACAGTCAACTGATTTGAGTTTCATACACTTCTCCTGACAAGTTGTGTTTTAAGAGCCCCCACAAACAAGAGATTAATTTCTCTGGATTCTAAATCTTTGAGAAGTTGACTAACATGCATGAAATAGTCTTTCTTCTCCCAGCTAACACACTCCTTTTAAATTTAAGGATTGGAGGGGAGGGGTCCTTTTGTCCCTGATTTAAACCAATCTATTCTTTGATAACATGTGTAATTCACAATTCCACCTCCTTTTACAATTGTGTGCTATGCTTTTCTGAACATGGTTTTATTGTTTTTCTGTATTCCTTACTGCATCACATTTTAATTTTCTGAGAACTCCAATAATACATGCTTGTGAACTCATTATTTAAAAAAAAAAAAAAAAAGGGAAAGCAAAGATGATCTCCCCCCCCCCCAAAATCAGGTAGTAAATGAAATACAAAATGCATGAAAATTTTTCTAAGTGATCAATATGAACTGACAAGACATCTTAGAAATGAGGAAGTCCAATCTACTCATCTTACAGGTAAGACAACCAAAAGCCAGAGAGAAGCTAAGTGACTTACTCACCATGACATATCTAACTGGATGCATTTATGGTTTTACACATAAAATTACACACTGTCACCTATGATGGTTCTTTTCACAGTTGAGAACAGCTCTGGGAAGTCTGTTCCTAAAACACGTGGAGGCAGCCACAGTGGCAAAATCCCACATCTGGAGTCACTCCTTGAAATCAAATCATTATCTTAGACATTCTGAAATACGTGCAACTGGTATTAGGGAAACAGGAGAGAGGAAGAAAGAACAATACTCCAGACTATTGAGTTTTAAGTCAGGAGGTTAAAAAAAAAAAAAATCACACATAATCAAAAATGACTCCTGAAATCACCCTTACCCAGAGAGTCCAATATATGTGGCTTTATTTACTGGGAACAGACCTAGGACTTCTCTTATGAGTCCAGCACAGCCGGTTTTCTGTTAGCAATCAAACAGGCCACATTTCTTTTGTTTATCATCAGATGAAATAGTTGGCTGGAATTAAAAGAGGTGGTTGTTCCAAAACCACGTATCTTCAAACAGCAGACTAGCACTCTGCCAGGGGAAGATGCTCCCCCTTAAAGAGGGACTCAGGAAATAAAACAGTTAGAAAATCAGACTCCTGCATTTCACATCCCTAGTAAGGAACCTATCTATTCTCACTGCATGGGACAGTTTGGCCTCATGCACTATTTCACTGTCATTTTTCTCCTGCTAGTTTCTTGATTATGCCTGGAAGTACAGGTGAATTGGTGCCATTAAAGGTATGCAGGATCCAACCCCACTGTATTACCCCATTACCCTATGTATATCCTACAATTGCATATGGAATGCAATGGAATGATGTGGGTTAGACACAGGATGTGTGAAAGTAAAGTCTGGACTCAGGTCCTGATAAGAAGGGCAAGCCAGGTATAGGAAAGGATCACAAAGCAGCCTGAAGACTGTAGGTCTATGTCAATGAGGAAGGTTGAAGGGAATAGGGATCACTTTCTATGGGACTGAATTTGTTCCAAAAAAAAATCTTCACCATGTTCATAAATTTTCCTTGCATTGGATTTGACAGACACATTTTAAACATTGCAACACATCCCATTATATTGACTTTTAATCCACGTAGAGGGTCTGTCTCTCAAGCATATCAGTAATCAGGTAACAACAGACTTCACACTCTGAAAGAAATTAACGAAGAGACGATTTTTCATATGAGGACTTGATCACGGACAAATGAGCTTAGAGCAGAAATAACTAAGCCAATACTTGAAAGTGCATTCCGCCAGCCGGTGCTGCAGGCGGCAAGCAAGCCAGGCTACTCTCCCTCCAAGATCTACCACAAAGAGCCATGTGGGAACCCTTGCACAAGGAATGGTGATGAGGAACAAGAGTTCTACCTGAAAATGAGAGGATTTCGGCTGTGCTGGACTAACATGAAGAAAGGTTCTGCTTATGGAAAAGTTAACCTGTCACTAAGGAAAGAATTACTCCTCCGCCAATATAACTTCCATGTCAATGTAACCAGTTGCTGTAAGTAGAAATTATCTTAATTACCAGCAGTTAAAAATGGGTTTCCTGAGCAGTGTTTAGCTTACATCCATTAGGGGTTAGCCTAAAGGAAAGCATGAGTCCCTGGGCTTGCACACCGTGTTTGTTAGGGGCCAAGAGGAGTTGGCCCTAATTCACCCTCAGGGGATGGAGGGTCCCTCCACCAGGTGCTCTCACAGGACTCCAGGCATTTTCACAACTGAACCACACAAAAGAACGCCCAGGCTGCACCTGCCTTTCCCAAGGCAAGGAAGGAATGCCTCTCCCTGATACAGAAGACTGTGTCAGAAAAAAACACAGGTGTCTACACAGCAATTGTTATGAACTTTGCAATGAATATTCCAAAGCACAGCATCAATCTCACCACTCCATCCATTGTCTCAACAGGGAAAAACCACCCGGGAGACACCAGAGAAGAGGAAAAACACAGCAAGACAAAAAGACCAAACACAACAGAGATATATGTTCATTAAACCCTTCAACGGCCACACAAAATACTTGTACTAGAGAGAAAATGCATTTTTTAAAACCCAAGGCACGTTAAGTACAAATGCTTAATCAACCCTAATTAGGTTCCTTCATTAGTTGACAATGTAAAAGGACTGAAACTACTACTTAAATATTCAAACCTTCATTTTACATTCAAGTACCTTCCAGCAAATGATAAAACAATATTCCCGGGTGAGTGTGGAAGATGGCACTGAATTCTGGCCCATGTATATAAAGGAGGAGTCGGATTCCACTAGTCCCCGCTTGGTTTCACAGACAGGCTTTCAGGGAGCTGTTTTCTAAAAGGCGGACTCGCCCTAATACGTTAACAGAGAACAGTGTAAAGGTCTAAAATCGTCTGCACTCAGGGAATCTGTGGACCACTTGACGTCCAGGCTTCAGAAAAATGATTCCTTAAAAATAGCATTGCGACAAAGATATCAGTTAAAAAGAATAACAAGGGGGAGGAAGAGGGTAACTGGGCAGGAGCCACGGCCGCCGCCCGCGTAAGTTGCCCGGCTGAAGGCGGTGGTTAAGTTAAAGCCAGTTCTCTGTCTCCCGGAGGTGCGCTCCAGCAGTCGGAGAAAGCCGCCCGGTGTCCAGCTCCCCGTGGGCTTTCGGGACTGGGACCGACACGGGGACGGGCTTGTACGAAGCCCAGGGTGGCGCAGCCAGAAGCTCCGGCTGCCCCTCACCTCCCTCCTCCAACGCAGACACCAAGTTAGAAACGCAACTCCTCGAGCACAATGACAAGGAGGCACACAAAAGGAGCAAGGCAGCCGCTCCCATCCTTACCTTTGACTTGACTTTCGTACTCGGCTATGATCTCTTTGTCCTTTTTGAATCTGCTCGGAGTGGACATTATCCAGCTGTTCTGGGTTGGCTTTCAATGGGCAAGTTCTGCTCGGTTGTCACAAACCAGTCTCCTTGGAGAGGCAGAGAGAGAGTTGTACTCCCACACACCGGCAACCCGGAGGCGGCACCCACAGGACGTAAAGGAGGAGGAAGGGGGGGAGGCGGAAAAGAGGAGCGAGCCGAGGACTAGATTAACCCGGGCGCTGGCACCATGCTCTCCGCTCCGAGCGGCCGTCGGTGATCCGCAGAGGAGCCGGGCTCGGGGCCGGAGGGGCCCGGCGCGCAGGCAAACTCCCGCGAGCCAGCGGCGGGGGGCGTCTCCCTGCCCACCCCACCCGGAGCCGGCCACTTCCTCTACGGCCGCTGGGCGGACGCGGGGTTCGCGCCGGCGCTCCGCACCATTGTTAGAAACCCGCAGCGGGCGCTCGGGGCAGGGCCGGCCGCGGAGGGCGGGCGCCGCGACCCTCCCTTCCTGCTCCGGCCGCCGGCTCCGGCGCGCGAGGGTCCCGCCCGGGCCGGGATGCTGCCGCCGCGGACGCCGCTCCCCCGTCGGCAAAGGCTGCCGCTAGCGTCCGGGCGGACGGCAGGAAACGTAGTCCTAGAGCGAGTCTCTGCTGCTGGCCCGGAGGGCGGCCGCTGCGCGGTCCGGTCGCGTCCTGGGCGCAGCCCCGGTGGAGTTTAGGTCTCGACAGCCGGCGCCGCGAGGGGCCTCTGCCTCCTTGGCCGCGGGGCGCCGACGCTCCCTCTTTCTCCTCGTCCCGCTCTCCGCTGCTGCCCCCCGGAGGCCGCCGCTGCGTTGCACACTCGCACGCGCACCGGGAGGAGCCGCGCCCCGGGCGGCCGCAAAGTTGCCGGCGCGCACACGGCCCGCGGCTCCCCGCGCCCACGGAGCGAGCTGCGGGCGGCGGCCGAAGCGGCCGCGCGGGACCCGGCGAAGAGGGGCAGGGCTCGCGGGAGGGGCGGCGCCGCGGCCCGTGCCCTTCGCCCTCGCCCGGCTCGGCAGGGAACGCCGGCTCGGCCGGGAAGATGGACGCCTCTCGCTGCCCCCCGCGGCCCCGCCCCCCGCGCCGAGCCCGGGCGGCCGTAGGCGACGCCCCCCGCGCCGCGCCCGGCGGGGGCTCGGCTGCGCCCGGCGCGCGGGGCGGACTGCAGCCTCAGCGGCTGGGAAGCCCCTCACCGACCCGGGGCGCCTTAGATCGAGGGAGGGGGCTCGGGAGGGGGCTCGGGAGGGGGCTCGGGAGGGACTTTTTCCAGAATCCATCGGAGAAATAGAGTTGGAGCCCTCCACGACAGGAAGGGATGTGACTCCAAGATGTTGGACCCCAGGAGAGAACTGGAGGCTCAGGGAATTGTGAACGACTTGGCTGCTGAAAGTCAACGGAGGGTGAAGCTCTTCAGTGGAGACGGAGAAAAAGACTCCTCTTGAACACAGTATTCTCCCCACCCTGGAAGTAGCTCCAGGAGCTAGGGTGGTGGAAAAGGCGTGGTCACCGGCTTTCTGACGGACACGTTTACCACTTGGGACCTTTTCTTTCTCCTTTCTAATCACCTCATACATAGTGTGGGCCTGGTTTATCAAAGCGATGTGTTCAGAGGCGTGTCCAGTATACAAATGTTTTTCCCTGCAAGATCTCAACAGAGTAGGGAGTTTTTAGACTTTGATCATTCATTCATGTACCCACTGATAAACTTTCACGTTCATACTGTGGGCCAAACACCAAGCTAAGAGCTAGGGACTCCGAGATCAGGTCCCTGCTCTAAAGGATCTCAAAGTATATTATATGAATAAGTAAGTAAATAAATAAATAAATAAATAATACTGTAAGAGGGAGAAATACTCGTGGCTTTGGGAGCCCTGAAAAGGAAAAATGGGCTTTGAAAAGAAGTGATATTTAAACTGGATTTGAAAGATAAATACTAAGCAGTTTGCCCCCTCAGAGAGGGGAGGGGTTGCATTCCAGGGAGAAAAAGAACATCATACTCTGGGGCAATTGGAAAATATAGTCACAAGATATCTTCCACTAAAAGCCCAGATCTCTGATAGGTGAAAAACATTTTGAAAGTTTATATGTATTTCAACGGATTGTCTGTGCACGTTGTTTTTAATTTTGCAGCTTTTAAAATTTAATTTTTAAACAAATCTTTTAACTTTATAACAACAGAATAGAATATAAGGGGAAAAAATTTTAATCTTTAAAAAAAAATTTTAAGAGGCACCTAGCTGGTGCAGTCAGTGGAGCATGCAACTCTTGATTTCAGGGTTGTAGGTTCAAGCCCCAAGTTGGGTGTAGAGATAACTTCAAAAAATTTTTTTCTTAATTTTTTAAAAATGTGTTTTTCCATGGTGCCAAACAAGAGGTTAACTGCAGAACCCCTCTCTGCCCTAATTTCATGTGGAACAGTCTTATGTAAGAGTTGGGTGAAAAGCCAGAATATCTAAAGTAGAGAGGCTGGGAAGGAAGGTCGGGGGAACTGGGAGAGGCCTCCTGTACTGAGCTCTTGGACACAGTTCTGCAGACGACAGGGGAACATTTTAAGTAGAGAAGCGTCATGATCACATAGGTGTTTTATACAGATACACGGTGGCTGTGTGGAAGGATGGATTGGGCATAGGAAGAGAGAGGCCAGAGATAAGCAGCTTACTTTGGTGATTATTGCAGGTAAATATAAATTGATTCATGTCATCCATCCATGGTGCTATTGGATTTATCTTATATTTGCACTTGGGAAGTACAACTTGGCAGTACAAAGTACAGCCTCTACAAATGAATTGTTAGCTGGAGTTAGGCCTGAACCACTGTGGTAGGCACAAGCTCCAAAGACCAGGTGCTCAGAGATGAATCCTAGCTCTGCAGTTTTTCTGAGTGAGCTGGTAAAAATTAATGCACGTCTCCAGGCCTCAGTTTCCTGTCTGTAAAATGGGTTAATACCAAGCTCCTGGGGATGTGATAAGGACTTACTGAGATAATCCTTTAAAATGCTTATAGCAACATCAGACCATTGTACAGATCCAGTGAATGTTAGTTATCGTTGTAGTTATTATCTCAGTTTTAATCTTCTTTGAAAGAAAGGTATTTAAAACTCAGGGGTGAGGGGGCAGGGCATCTAGGGGCCTAAGTAGGAAGTGTGTGACTTTAGATTCCTGGGTGGTAAGCTCAAGCCCCATGTTGGGTATAGAGATTACTTAAATAAACAGAACTTAAAAAAAGAAATAGATTTTTAAAAGAGACAGTATCTTAAATATCTTTGATCTCATCATGTCCAATAAACCATCAATAAATGTTTTTGAATATTAATGCCTTAATATTAGTAAATCACTGTCTTGCTGTTGTTAGAAATTGGATCCCATCCACTTAACAAAGCATTTTGCTTACATTCTTAAAAGAACCCTACAATGCAGATACCATTGTCCTCATTTTACAGATGAAAGGCTAGAAAGCTCAGTAAAAGCCTGGCTGGGCCAGAATTCCAGCCCATATCAGCTTGCCTCCAAAGTGGGTTTTCCCAATTTCTTTTACTCTGCTTCCTGTGAATTTATGGTTCTTTAAACTTGTGAAGCAGGTTCATGTACAGTGAAATGCGTATGACTAATTCCTAGTTTTCCCTCCGTGGATGTCTTCTGATCCGGCCATGCAGTGTGATTAACAAGTCAAATGTTCTTTCCATAGTTTTCTCTTTTTCAGGTTCTTCTTATCTTTCCCATACTCAAGAGCCCACTTAGTTCACAACACTGGTTATGGCGAATGCCTGTGACTTAGAATCCAGAAAGCCAGGGTGAGCCAGGTTTGGAGACCAGTGACTGTGACTCCAATTCTGTGACTTTGCTCTACCTTGTGGCAGCTGTTTTCTTAGCTAGACAACAGCGATGGCCCCCAACGCTCACCCCTCTCGTGCCACACTCCTAGGGGTACGTGATGAGAAATGTAGAGGGCCTGATGGTAGGATCCCTACTACACATTAATCCACTCTGTCATTTAGTATTTGCCTTTCGGAACCACTCCAGATTTCCAGTACTAGTTAATAGACCATCTGACCATATGTCCTGGGAGTAGTGAGGAATATACACAGGGGTCCTTGCAGCCACAAAATAAACCGTGCACCTTGCTACAGTACCCCTTTGGGCCAGTCCTAAATAACTTAAATCATTTTTAAAAGTTCTATGCAAATACATTAAGGAGGTAATGTCAAATTCACACAATGCTTTTAGCTATAGTTTCAATGTCTAAGAATTTCATAGCCATGAAGTAGGCCATTCTGCTATTCCCCTTCATGGAAAGGATACCTTCTCTGCCCGCTGAGATGGAAAAGTGGGTAAAGCCATGCCAATATCCTAGGTTTTAGGGTTGGATCCAGACAGAGCATCAGAACAGCAACTGTTGGGCTTGCATGTCTTATGTTGGCTTGACTCTGGGACCTCTTGGCTTGTCAAACAGCTTGCAGTAATGTTTTCAGTGAATCACATTTGGTATCATGTCCTGGAGCAGTGTCTTATAAAGTATGATCTTGCCATTCATCACCTTTATCAGAAGCACCTCAGGAGTCTATTTAGAATTCAAATATTCTGCACTCAACGCCATATCTCTCAACTTAAATATGCATACAAATCACCTAAGAATCTTATTAAAATAAGGTCCTGATGTTTTCTGGAGTAAGGCTTGAGATCCTGCATTTCTAATAAGCCCCTATGCCATGCCAATAATGCTGTCATAAAGACCACACTTTGAAGGGTCCAAGTTTGGGGTGAGGAGGAAGTCACTTGGTGATTCATATGTATGAGAATCTTTGCCTAAGATCAAGGAACATTAAAAGAATATCCTTACAAAACACTAGCTACATTTACTCAGATAATGTTGCTGACATGGCCAAGATTTTTTTTTTTCAATTTAATATATCTCTAAGAAACTAGACTGTTTTGGGGGCGCCTGGGTGGCTTGGTAAGTTGAGCCTCCAACTTCGGCTCAGGTCATAATCTCCTGGTTCTTGGGTTTGAGCGCTGCATCAGGCTCTGTGCTGACAGCTCAGAGCCTGGAGCCTGCTTTGGACTCTGTGTGTGTCTCTCTCTGTGTGCCCCTCCCCCACTCGTGCTCTGTCTCTCAAAAATAAATAAACGTTTTAAAAATTTAAGAACCTAGACTGTTTTCTCCTCCAAGATAATAAAAATTTTGTTTTAACTTTTTCATCCATAAAATGGGGATAATGATTACCTTGAAAGGTTTGTGGTGGGGAATAAAGGCAAAGTGTGTATAAAGCACTTAGCACCAAGCTGGGCACATAAGAGATAAATAAATGTTGGTTATTATGGTCATCATTATTATTATTATTTTAGTACCAAAAGCTAACTTCCAAGTTTATAGCAAAAACACTGCAGTTATTGAGGACCTTTTGGTGTGTTTATGTGTGTCTATTTACCTCCTTATTTAAACTTCCTATGTTAATTGAGAATTTCTTGGGCTTTAATGCGATTGTTCTGTAATTTATTAGTTTACTATGTGTCTGCATTTCCCATACACCACCTTTTATAGAATGATCTCTATAGTGTCTTCAATTCTAATCAACATATATTTATTATTAAGTTGAACCATATGAAATTGCCGATGTTTGACAATTTTTGACATAAAAGATGGCAGAGCTATACGATTCAGTGTACCGCTATGACCCCACACTCTGCAACTGGCATAAACAAAATTCAACAACCATAACCCACTTCCCAGTATCAAAGTGAAGGCTCAGTTGAACCGCACCCATGTCTAGGGAAATCTCACTCATTCGCAGGTTGGATGGTCCAGGGGAGTCTGCCACGTATTCAGTCAAGAAGTATTAATCATTGTTTTAAAGGAAACTTGGCCCATAATTTAGTAGCAGCTTGTGGAAATGGACTGTATAAATAGCCATTTTCCCTTTCTTGGCAACACAGTAGTAAAGACAAGCTGTCAGAAGATCTTGCCAATTTCATTCTGTGGCACTTGCCTGGTAGAGGAGATGGTAGAATGTAACAATAAAGGTAAGTTTGGATGAGGCCCTCAAAGGGTCAATTCAAGAGATACTAAAAAGAGACAGCAGGAGGAAAAGGATAGAAGAGAAAAAGATAAAGAAAGTAAAGGTCCCAGGGAGAGAAAGAGCAAAAGAGAACAACAAAATGAATGATGCCTCTAAAATGTTCAGTTGCATAATTTAACTCTTTTCCACCCAAAACACACCTCTCTGATTTTCAAGAAAACTCATTAAGGCTAAAATAAACAAGGTCTTTTAAATACCTTCTTTTTTCCTTGAATAAAATTGCTTTATAAAAGTTTTAACTATCTCCTCAAAATCTCTTGTTTCCATTTTGCACAAATCTTATTAAAATAGAATTTGCTTTGTTTAATCTCATATTCATAACTTCCAAACACCCACACATAACAGTCTTCTCATCAGAGTTACTATTTTCTGCATTGAAATTCTACTACAACTTCCCATGTGACTGCTGAACAGGATAAGCAGAATATGAATATTCAATGAGCCCATCCTGATGAAAGTATTAAATCCCATCACTTATACCAAAAAAAAAAAAACAACTGTATTATTACTCAGAGGAAAACAGCCAAAGTTAAACAAGAAGTGGCAGCTGCAATTCATTTATCAGAATCAGAGATGGATTAGTATGTAGAGCAAACCCTAACAAAAAGATTTATTCTACCAAGAAATACATGTATCTCTAAGGCTTGTATTTTAGGAAATGAATAACAGACTCCTCCCCTTCTTCCCATTATACTTTGGCAGCAGACATTTCAAGGCTGCGTAATATCGTCGCCTCTTTTACAGAGAAACCAGTCTATATAAATGCTTCTCAGGACTGTACCAGAGAAGCCAAAGGTTGGTAAACAGAATCCTATTTAAATATAATGGAGACACTTGCCTTTAAAAGGGTCTCAAGGTATATAGTCTTTTGTGAAACAAAGATGATTTTTGAAAAAAGATTACCATCTGGTAACAAGAAGTCCACAGGTAGTCAGACAGCCGTCCAGAGCCGAGAAGCTGGGGTCTGGGACCTCAAAGGGAAAAAAGACAATTCAAAAGGAGATAAAAAGAGTAAATATCTGGTAAACAAATATTTGCTGGGCCATACACAAACAATGAGAGAGAGGCATTTTAACAGATTTAGCTAAATTCCTCCATGCCTACCATACCTCATTCACATTATACCGTAGTTATCTATGGTGATAACTCCCTTCCTGGAGCAGGGCCTGTATCTAAATTCCTTTAGGCATAGTTAGGGGGAGGAACTAAGGTTTTCCCAGAGCCTTCTGTTTCTTAAAAATAATCAACCTACAGCAATCCACCAGCCAAAGAGACATATTTTTGGATGACAAATTTTGCCTCTCTCCACTCCCTTCTTATGGCGCCGTAACATCGTGTGCTTCCTTTGGCCCAGAGCACTTGCTATACTACGTTCTCATGTATCTATTTGTCTGATCCCACCTCTTATCTGTGAGTTGATGGAGCATGCTCGAATGAATACTGTTCTTGACATAAACTAGATGCTCAATAAATGTCTGTCAAAACACATCAATGCATGGTGACATCCTTTGACAAACTGCATAATTTGGAAACTGTTTTGCTTTCAGAGGGAATTCCTTGTATTTAAGAATCTTGCAGGGGCGCCTGGGTGGCTTAGTCTGTTAAGCGTCCGACTTTCGCTTAGGTCATGATCTCGCGGTTCATGACTTCGAGCCCCGCGTCAGGCTCTGTGCTGACTGCCAGCTCAGAGCCTGGAGCCTGTTTCAGTCTGTGACTCCCTCTCTCTCTGACCCTCCCCTGCTCACGCTGTCTCTCTCTCTCTCTCTCCTAGAAATAAATTAAAAAATTTTTAAAAAAAAAAAAAAGAATCTTGCAGGGTGCCTGGGTGGCTCAGTTTGTTGAGCCTCTGACTGAGGTTGTGATCTCACAGTTTTGTGAGTTTGAGACCTGCATCGGGCTCTGGGCTGACAGTTCGGAGCCTGGAGCCTGCTTCAAAGTCTGTGTCTCCCTTTCTCTGCTCCTTCTTGCTCGTTCTCTGTCTCTGAAAAATAAACATTAAAAAAAAATTTTTAAATCATGCTTAATTATTTTTGATGAAGTGAAATTATCAAAATGATGCATAATCTGTGAAAGTAAAAGACAAAGAGCTCCAATGCTTAGAAGGAGAAGATGACATTTTTGCTGAACCACCTTAGCTGAGGTCTCTGAGAGTAAGAGCTGTTAAGTTTGAAGCAGCTGACGTGTCTTTGAGGGAGTCCTGGGTTTAGAGGCAGAAATCTGGGCTTGTGTTCCGTCTCTGTCACTTTACACTTTGAGCATTGTTTTCTTGCCTAGGGAAAGGTGGGGGAGAATATGTGACTGGATAGCTGCCTTTGGTGGCGGCTGGGTGGTGACTGCAAGACAAGAGCCATGTGGAGGAGACATATACTCAGAATCGGGGAAGGTGGCTGTCAGCTTCTCTTCCTGCAAGGACTTACATGGGCTTGCCCAGAAGTCATTTGTCTAATGGTAATCAGATAAAATGAGATAATGAATACAAAACTCTTTGTAAAGTTGTCACTGTTACTATCAACATCAAGTAAGGCTTAGAATATATATACACAATTGGAAATTAGATTTAGACAGACTTAAAATTTTGTTCTTTCATTCTCATTAATGATTTTTTTTTTTTAACATGGGCTTAGCAGTGCCTGGGTAGCTTAGTTGGTTGAGTGTCCAACTCTTGATTTCAGCTAGGATCATGATCCCAGAGTTGTGGGATTGAGCCCTGCATTGGGCTCTATGCTGAGAGTGGAGTCTGCTTAAGATTTTCTCTGTCTCTGTGCCCCTCCTCCCCACTTTCACTCTTTCTCTCTAAAATTAAAAAAATTGTTTTTAAAGAAATAGGAAAATAAAATGTGGGCTTAGAGGGGCACCCAGCAGGCTCATTTGGGGTAGCAAGCAACTCTTGATCTCAAGGTTGTGGGTTCAAGCCCCACATTGCATGTGGAGATGACTTAAAGATAAAAATTTTAAAGTAATTAAATAAAATGTGGGCTTAAAATGACAGTACACACTTAAGAAACTTGTATTACAGGCAGGGAAGTGTTGTCTGGTACCAGAGGATTTGATGACAATTCATCTTAGCTATTGAAGGGGAGGGGGGAAATAATCTGTTCCTTCCATTCCCTTTAAGTTCTTGGCTGGAGTTCTGCACCAAAAGACAGATTAACAAGAGAAAAGTCTACAAAATTGCTTAACACAAGTTTCATGTGACATCAAAGCCTTCATAAGGAAAATAAGACTGGGGCATTTTTATAACATGTTTGATGAAGTGTGGAAAGTCATGGGATAGTGTGATAGACAAAGGGTATGAGCTAAGCGTAATAAACTGGGAGATACTCCACAACGCCTGTTCCTTCAGATTCCTCTCCATCTTTGGGGACAGGGATGCTCCTGGTAAGGGGAGGGTGTCTCTCTTATGAAAATCTAAAGACCTGCTTCAGGGGAAGATCAGAGAATCCTTCCAGCACCTGCCATTTCTCATCATCCCTCAGCTCAAAATGCCAAGATGCCATATTTTGGGGTAGAACATCCTGAATTCCATCACTGTTGATTGCATGTACAATCTCTGACAGTCCAAGCTCACCTATAAACTTAGAGCTGGAAACTGGGGAATATTAAAGAGAACTTTTCTTCTTTCATTTGCAAAATTACCAAATTTATCTATCTTCTTAGAAGTGAATATATCACAGAGGGAGTAAAGAAAAGGAAGACATTTTAAAGAGGGGGGAGAAAAGGAATAAAAAAAGGGGGAGGTGGGGTAATATGAAGGGTGCTTTAGAACTCTTTTCAATAGGCCAGAATGGAAATGAAGCATAAAAGTCTGAAGAATGTTTTTATTATGGAAACATCTGTCACTTCCTGCTCAAATCCATCAATGACTGGATGAAGGAGGATGTCTGTTACAGTCTGAAAAAAATTCATTCATCCATTTGTTTATTCAGGAGATATTTATGGAGATTTTACTATGATTCAGGAGCTATATTAAATGCTGGCACATATGTAGGTGAATAAAACAGATACGGTCTTCAAGGAGCTTACAATCTAGCGCAGAGATAGACAAATACATGAGCAAAGAAGCAAATACATCATCCCTAACTCATATAAGCTCTACAGGGTTCTGCAATGGAGAACTAGGAAACTTTAGGTAGGATCTTTGTAGAAAGACTTTTTGAAGAAAGGACATTTAAGCTCAGATCAGAAGAATGGGTGATAAGCTGGTGGCAGTTGGGTGGAGTGCGCATTCCCTCCAGGGAAAGGGAATGACTTAAACCAAAGCTAGGGGGCTGAGAAACACTTGGTGAATACATGAAGGTCAAAACTGACGGAGACCTTGTGTTTGGCATTAATCAAGAAGCAGGGCTCTGTGAACACTAAAGAGTTGGCAAAAAGAAATGTTTTCCTACTCCTGGGAAATGCAGCTAACTCATTAGCAAATTCAAGTGACCAATTAGCAAAGAAAATGGATTTCTGGAGTGACTGTAAATTGGTACAATCATCGTGCCAAATAACTTGACTTTATCCCATAAAGACTAATACCTTCAGTACCTTAAGACCCAGCAATTCTACCCTAGAGCAGCAGCCTTCGGAATTTCTGCTCCTTTGCCCACTATGGTAATTGTGTTTAACTCTCTACCCCTCTGAACACTTTTAGATTGATATCTAAAATGTTTTATCCTATATGTAAACAGTTCAAAAGATAAATCCCATCATATTTTAAGTTTTGGTATACTAAAATTAAACTCTTATTTCCATATTTAAAATATATCCAAAGGATTAAATCTCTATGTTGCACAGTTAAACCAATATAACATTGTTTGTCAACTATACTCCAATAAAAAAATAAATAAAATGTATCCAATGAAATCTGTCATAGTGATTTGGCACTCACCTTTATTAAAAATGTTCTTGGATAAACTCCTTTTAACAGACAGGAATTTTACATTATTTTCTCTCCTTAAATCCATGTTCCCATTCTACTTTCCCCACAGAGTTTTATCTTAACAGAATATATTTTATACTTAAAAATGTTTTCTTGTCATAAATATTCTCTTGTCATTAATTCATGTGAGAAAAATATATGTAAAATAAGTTTTAATTTGTTAAAATTTATTTTCTTTCATTTGACCGCAGGACTCTTAAGTGTTAAAAAAATTTTGTCTTGAATTATTATTAAAATTATTAGTACTACACAATCAAACAATATGTTACAAATCCTGCCAAGCAATTATTAAACATAAAAGTAAAATTTTATTGGAGAAGCATTTTTTAATTTTTTTTTTTTATTTATTTCTAGGAGAGAGAGAGAGACAGCGTGAGCAGGGGAGGGTCAGAGAGAGAGGGAGTCACAGACTGAAACAGGCTCCAGGCTCTGAGCTGGCAGTCAGCACAGAGCCCGACGCGGGGCTCGAACCAACGAACCACGAGATCATGACCTAAGGGAGAGTCGGTGCTTAACCGACTAAGCCACCCAGGTGTCCCCCTTTTTTTTTTTTTTTTAAAGTAATCTCTACACCCTGTGTGGGACTAGAACACAAAACGACGAGATCAAGAGTTGCCCTCTTTCTCACCTGAGCCAGCCACGCACCCCTGGAGAAGCACCTTTTAGGGAAATGAATGGAGCTTTAATTTCTTAATTAGTTTATATTTCTTTAGATGATGTTTCCTTATTTCTAAAATAAGACAGGAGTTAGCATGGATTCTCTTTCCATTTTTCTTTTGTTTATGATAAATGGAAAGGCTGAGAGACCTTTTTCACATAAATAGGTGTAGAGGAATGAAATGGGTTTTTCTTCGTATCCTTTATGAATTGCATGACAATTTTGTGATCCGCAGGACGTTTGATAATGTGTCAGCTGTTCCCCAGTCATTTGAGGATGCCTCAGCTGTGCTTCCAGTGCTCCCCTTTTCAGCCAGAGGCTTTTACACAGCTGACCAATGCACTCAGGGAGCACCAATGCACCAGATCCCGGAGGAGGGCAGTGCACCTCTGGCTGGAGAAAGGAAGCCAGCCCCACTGACACTAGGGATTTCCACTTCAGATTTCTCATTTCCAGAAATGGAAGATAATATGCGTGTGTTGTTTTAAGCCATTAAATCTTCAGTAATTTTTTTCATAGTGGTCACAGAAAACAAATACAAGATTTATGTATACAAGTTTAGGTCATTCATTTTAACTGCAACGTGCAATGCCACTGCATGTGCTCTTTGAGTATCGCTTCTCAAAATTACACTTGAGATTCTGTCATGATTCTGCATGCACCTGCAGTTTGTAGTTTCTTTAGTTTTCTATTGAATGACTCTACCACATGTATTTTTATTTCACTATTTATCTGTTGATGAACCTTTATGTTGTTTCCATTGTTTTCGCTGTAGTAATGTTGCTGTGAATAATTTTGAATTTGTTCCCTTCTGCACATGTGTAAGAGTTTTTTTCATAGGATCGTGGGTTGATAACCCACAGGGATAACAAGCCTAATGTGCAGCCAGGTTTTCAACTTAAGGGCGGCGGAATTGCCAGATTGTAGGGTGTATGCACCGTTCACTTTATTACCTGTGCTAAATTGCTCTCCGATGTGGCCACACTGATTTAAAAACCCTCCAGCCGTGCATGAAGGTGCCCATGTTCCTACAAACTCAGATGTGACTTTAAAATTTTTGCCAGTATGTTGAGTCTAAAATGCCGCCTTCTTCTTATTTCAATTTGCATCTCCCTGATTACTAGCAAGGAGGAACATGTTTACATGTGTTTACTGGCCATTTGTCTCTCCTCTTCCTTGAATTGTCTGGATAACGTGAAACAACATAGGAGACAGATTCACTTGTACAGCACATATGAAAGCATAATTGTATCCCAATAGGCCTTGATGGTTGTTTAAGTAGGATTTACTTATTTGTGTAACTTCAAATGAAATGTACATGAGGAACTAATGAACATACTATGTTTAATAAATGTGAGTAATCATGTTTTGTCTTTTTATACCAAGAAGAATTAAAAGCTGCTGAAATTCTGACAAACTTGGACACTGCTCTTTTCACAAAAATTTCCTGTATTTATATTTCTGATTGTGCAAACTTCAATAACACAAACCCATTTTTCATTAAACACTGAACACATTCCGGACTCTTTTTTTTGTGTGTTTCTTTTTTGCTTCGGGTGTTGTATTTAAGGCCTCCGACAGACAGCCACCCTCCACCCAGCCCCTTCCTCCTCTACAAAAGCAACTACACATGAAAAGTAGCTGTTCTGCCAGGGCCGGGCCAAAGGGCTCATACATTTGTGGCTTTGAATCTCAGGCCACAAGCCTTGGAAGGCAGGAAGGAGGAAGGGCAGTCCAGTCCAAATGGGCAAAGTATTAGTGAGGTGGGTGAAGAGGCTGGAGAGTCCCTAAGGGGACTCTGCTGGGCTTGTCCTTGCCCAGAACCTCGTGGAAACACAGGTCCTGGGGAGGAGTAAGCGAGTTAAAGGCATTTAGGGCCAAGGAAGCACTTCAGGCCCCCAGGGGGCCCAACAATCTCCACCCAACTCCGGTCCAGTGTGCCCACAAGCACACTGCCGCTGCCATACTGGCAGCCGCACGCACTCACCCCACATCCACCACATCCACTCCCTGTACCTGTGAAGGCCCTGGATTCACACCCTCCTAGACCCTGGAATGTCTCTGGATTGGTCCCCAGTGCGGCAGGTGCGCCGCAGACAGGATTGCTCCGCTACTGATTGGCTGTCTCGAAGGCGTCTATCTAATCTCTGTACGCGTCCCCTGGTTCTGATGGATACGGGGTGGGCTTCTGGATTCTCTAGGCGCCAGGGGTGAGATGACTCCTGTGTTGCGGGCACGGTCCATTTTCACGTCCCAAGACTTCTCGTGGTTGCAGAAGGGGCAGGTGAACTGGGTCTCTAAGGTGCCTGTCATCTTCTTGGGAGGTGGCTTCCGTTTTGACTTTCTGCGCCTTGTGTCTGTAGGAGGACAAACACCTGCCTTCCCTCATTGCCGCATTCACCTGGGAGACAGTCTTTCTTTCTTTCTTTTTCTTTCTTTCTTTCTTTCTTTCTTTCTTTCTTTCTTTCTTTCTTTCTTTCTTTCTTTCTTCCTTTCTTCCTTCCTTCCTTCCTTCCTTCCTTCCTTCCTTCCTTCCTTCCTTTCTTACTTCCTTTCTTCCTTCCTTCCTTCCTTCCTTTCAAGTTTTATTTATTTATTTTGAGAGAGAGAGAGAGTGGGGGACGAGGGGCAGAGAGAGAGAGAATTCCAAGCAGGCTCCACACTGTCAAGCACAAAGTCTGACTTCGGGGCTCAAATTCACAAACCGTGAGACCAGGGCCATCGAGGTGTGCTGCATTCTGGATTTTAACCAGTTCATATGAAAAGAATGAAAACGAACACTAAGAATATCCTGATTCCTACGTTGCAAAGAAAAGGGGCCTGACAGAGTATCATGGCTTGGCAGTGTGGCCAGCTCTTCTGTTGGGTGGTCCCAAAGCAGTGGTGTGGGAGGCAGTGGCTCACTCCAAAGACTTACCTGCCCAAACACCAATAGCCTCCTTGCCCCAACCCAGACTTTCCTCTGGCTGCTCAGCAGGGAAATACCAGAAACCAAAAGTTAGGGAAAAAACAAAAAAACAAAAAAACCCATGATGCCATTTGTAGTTTCACACCTCCCTCTTCTGGACAAAACCTGAACTTGCACCTGTGAAAGCCATCAGCTTTCCACTGCTTATTCTAATTAAAAATGTCTTTTTCTGCATTTCTACTTTGTAACCAAGGTTTACCAAGTATATAATATATATATTATATATATAAAGATTCAAAATGAGTATCTTTATTTAGCATCTAATGTATGTGTCACAGGTGGATATAGATAGGTAGGTGATAGCTTGCTTTGTTTTCCTCCCTTTTTAAAACATTTTTTTTAAAAAATGTTTATTCATTTTTGAGAGAGAGAGAGAGAGAGAGAGAGAATCTGAAGCAGGCTCCAGGCTCTGAGCTGTCAGCACAGAGCCTGACTTGGGGCTTTAACTCATGCACCACAAGATCATGACCTGAGCCGAAGTCGAACGCTCAATAGACTGAGTCACCTAAGCACCCCCTTCTTCCTTTTCTCTTACGTCTTTGTGATATGGAAATCCCTTCAATAAAGTATTTTAAAATGTTTTCAATTGATAATTTGCCCTTGACTTGATGTCTTTCCTTATATCCTGTTGTGTACCTTTTGATCCTCATATTTATCTATTTACTGTTCCCCCTCTCTCCCCTCCCTCCAAGAAAGTGAAGCTAACTCAGCACAAATCACAAACTTTATTATACCTGCCAATGTTTCTTTCCTTTGCTTTCCATTTCTCCCTCCCCCCCTCTTATCCATCCTCCTTTCTTCCCTCCTTTTTTTTTTTTTTTTTTTGATCATTTGTAACTGCTTGAATGAATTTTACTACAATGTAAGAAACATTGGGGAACCAAATTTGGGGGAGATGATAGTCGTACATAATATATTCAGAGGGTTTCTCTCTCGCTGTGGTTACTCATTAAATGGAGCCAAGGTTTCACTGGATTTTCTCTTTATTTTTTGTGTTTGTTTATATGGAACTACATGCATGTGATGTAAAATTCATGCAGTACCAAAATGTATATAGTGGAAGTCTCTTTCATTCAACAGCTTCCCTCCTGGGAGCAATCTCTAAAGTCAGTTCCTCAACGCATGTATTTTAAAAGCTAAATACTGTGCACATGGCTAACAAAATGCAGTGGATTTTCAGGTGGTGAGATATTTCCTCATTTAACAGAGAAGAAAGAAGCATGCTCTCAAATACCCTTTTGGCATTTTCTACTAAGCATTTTTGCACATACTGTACTTTGAGTAGTTTTTCAAGTGGGTAGGTCCCCAACATCAGCATCTCCTGGGAACTGTTAGAAATGCAAATTATCCGTGCACCTGGGTGGCTCAGTCCCTTAAATGTATGGCTTCGGTTCAGGTCATGATTTCACCACTCGTGGCTTCCAGCCCCACATCGGGCTCTGTATTGACAGCTCAGAGCCTGGAGTCTGCTTCGGATTCTGTGTCTCCCTCTCTCTCTGCCTCTCCCCTACTCAGAGTCTCTCTCTCTCTCTGTCTGTCTGTCTGTCTGTCTCTCTCAAAAGGAATAAATATTTTTTTAATTTAAAAAAAAAAAAGAAATGCAAATTATCAGTCTTACCCCAGACTTACTGAATCAGAAGCTCTGGGAGTGGGCCCAGCTTGTGGTTTCACAAGCTCTTCAAGTGATTCTGATGTTTGCTAGAGTTTGAGGACTGCAATAAGTAAACAGACTATCAGAAGTGGGGTGGTGTAAAAATTTCCTCAGGTCATCCTAATGGGAAGATAGCATTAAGAACCTGGGCTGACCTAACTGATAGACATCCCCAACCTCACTCCACCTCGAACTTTTCTCATTCTCTGCCTTTTCATGCTGGGTGCCAAGTCTTTGCTCCCATTTTACAGATAAGAAACTAGATTCAAAGAGATTTAGTTACTTATTCCAGAAAAGTAACTGGATATTGGCAGAGCTGTGTCTCAAAGCTAATATCCTTGGAATCCTTTGTCAGCGCATTTTCTGTTTTTCCACACTGCCACGCCCAGCTACTACCTTTTATTTCTCATTTTCTGTTAATGTTTTTGTTTTTTTATCACAATTTTTCATATGTTCTGAATTCTGATATTTTGTATTACATTTGCTACACATATCTTCTATTGGTTGATGATCTGTTTTTTATCTATGTATTTATTTATTGTTACTATTATTTTTAAAAATTCCAGTATAATTAGGGCACCTGGGTGGGTTAGTCAGTTGAACATCTGACTTTGGCTTGGCTCATGATCTCCCGGTTCGTGGGTTTGAGCCTTGTGTCGGGTTCTGTGCTGACACAGGAGGAAACCTGCTTCAAATTCTATGTCTCCCCCTCTCTCTGCCACCACCCTCTCATGCTCTGTCTCTCTCTCTCTCTCTCAAAAATATATTAAAACATTAAAATATTAGCTATGATTTGAATTATTAAGAAATTTACATTCCAGGTGTTCCTGGGTGGCTCAATTGGGTTGAGCGTCCTACTTTGACTCAGGTCATGATCTCATGGCTTGTGAGTTCCAGCTCTGCGTCGGGCTCTGTGCTGACAGATTAGACACTGGAGCCTGCTTTGGATTCTGTGTGTGTGTGTGTGTGTGTGTGTGTGTGTTTCTCTCTCTGCCTCTCCCTGTCTCCCACTCTCTCTGTCTCTCTTTCTCAAAATTAAATAAACATTGAGAAAAATTAAAAAAAAATATTAAAATTCTAGTGTAGTTAACATACCCTGCTATATTGATGACTTTCTTACCTTTATGATACCTTTTGATACTGTCAAGTTTATCAACTTTTCCTTGTAGCTTCTGCTCATTGTACCTTTTTTAAAAAGTCCTTTCCTGAGCCTAAGTGTCCATCAACAGATGAATGGATCAAGAAGATGTGGTTTATCTATACCATGGAATACTACATGGCAATGAGAAATAATGAAATCTGGCCATGTGTAGCAACATGGATGGACCTTGAGGGTGTTATGCTGAGCGAAATAAGTCAGGCAGAGAAGGACAAATATCATATGTTTGCACGTATAGGAGGATTAGGAGGAACTTGACGGAGGAACAAGGGGGAGAAGAAGGGCGGAAATGGTGGGGGAAAGGGAGAGAGGCAAACCATGAGAGACTCTTGAATGCTGACAAAAACTGAGGACTGATGGATGTGGGGGGGAGGGGGGATGGGCATGAAGGAGGGCACTTTGGGGATGAGCACTGAGTGTTATGTAGAAACTAATTTGACAATAAACTATTTGTAAAAAAAAAATAAAAAAATAAATAAAAATAAAAAAAAAGAAAAAAAAAAGTCCTTTCCTATCTCAAAGTTGTAAAGTTATTTTCCTATAAATATTTTTAAAGAGTTTGTAATTTTGCTTTTCATACTTTTTTTTTTTTAAAGTAGGCTTCACACCCAGTGTGGAGCCCAGGGTGGGGGTTAAACTCATGACCCTGAGATCAAGACCTGATCTGAGATCAAGAGTCAGATGCTTAACCGACTGAGCCAGCCAGGTGCCCCTCATACTTCTTTTTTAATGATTTTATTTTTAAGTAATCTCTTCACCCAAACATGGGGCTCGAACTTACAACCCTGATATCAAGAGTTGCATGTTCTATCAAATGGGCCAGCCAGGGCTTCATTTTTTCATACTTTTATATTTAATCCCTCTGGAATATATGTTTGTGTACTGGGAGGCATGGCTTTAGTTCATTTTTTCTCATGTGAATAGTCATCCCAGAACTACTTACTAAAAAGTACATTGTTTCTAATGATCTGCAATGTCCCTGTGTCACATAATTTCCACATATCTTTTACTTCTTAAAAAAATTTTTTTTAATGTTTGTTTTTGAGAGAGAGAGAGATAGATAGACAGAGTACGAATGGGGGAGGGGCAGAGAGAGGAAGACACAGAATTCCGAAGCAGGCTCCAGGCTCTGAGCTGTCAGCACAGAACATGACATGGGGCCCAAACCCATGTACCTTGAGATAATGACCTGAGCGGAAGTCAGTGCTGAACCAAGTGAGCCACCCAGGTGCCGCTGTAGGTTTTACTTCTTACTCGTTCATGTCTTCTTGACTACTCCTGACCCTTTGCTAGTTTAAAGAATGTCCTTCAATTTGGTTCTTTCTATGTTTCTTCAGGATTACATTCAGGGTGTGCTTTTTTACCAGTAATACCACAAAAGTGATATGTCCTTCATATTACATCCTTTCAACAGGCATATGACATTTGTTTATCTCATTATCCCATAATATAAATTCTATAATTTGGCTAAGTTGGTGTCTATCAGCTATCTCTCTGTAGGTGTCCTTTTTTAAAAGTTGATTTATTTTTTTGGTGGTGGGAAGGGGCAGAGAGAGAGGGAGAAAGAGAATCCTAAGCAGGCTCTGCACTGACAGTGTGGGGCTCAAACTCATGAACTGTGAGATCATGACCCAAGCCGAAATCAAGAATCAGATGCTTACCTGACTGAGCCACTCAGGTGCCACAGCTTTTTCTCTGTAAACTTAGTATTCTTTCCTCTGTAATTAATAAGTATTTTGTGAGGAGAGATTTTGAGATTTTGAATCTCCTGTTTCTTATCAGACTTTCACCCACTAGTTTTAGAACCACTGGTCTAACCTGTCAGGGGAGAACAGTTATTGCTTCTTTCCTAGAAATGCATATGCCAGATGGTAAGAAGGGCACCATCCCTGAAAGTGGAATGTGCTAGTCAGGTGGGCTCGGTTATGCTGCACAACAAAGAATCTTCATATCCCCGTGGCTTACCATAACAAGTTATCCACTCGTTCTCCATGTTCATAGTGGGTTGTTAGGGGGTCTGTTTACTCAGGACACAGGCTGATTGAGGTTCCTCTTGAACTAGGCTTTCATAAAAGATGAGGTATAAAAAGGGAATGAGGTTAAAAATGCATTGTCACTTAAAGTTCCTGCCTGGAAGTGAAACATCACCTCCACGATCCTCCATCAGCCAAAGTAAACCACCTGGCTACACCCTTTTTTTTTTTTTTTTAAGATTTTGTTTTTAAGTAATCTCTACACCCAACATGGAGCTAAAACTTACAACCCAGAGGTTAAGAGTTGCATGCTCTACTGTCTGAGCTAGCAGGTGCCCACACATAGCTATATCTATCGTAATTTTTTTAATGTTTATTTACTTTGAGAGAGAGTGAGAGAGGAAGAGGGGCAGAAGGAGAGAGAAAATCTGAAGCAGGCTCTGTGCTGTCAGCTCAGAGCCTAATATGGGGCTCGAACCCATGCCCTATGAAATCACGACCAGAGCCAAAACCAAGAGTCGGATGTTTAACTGACTGAGCCAGCCACATGTCCTTCAAAATGAATATTTTCATTCAATATTTGTTTTAAAAATTTGTTTTAAAAATGCAAAAGAATCCACAATGAACAAAAATATCAAAAGTTTGAATATAGACAAGATGGCAGTATAACCTAGCAAAAGCCCACTGAAGAATTATTTATTATTATTTATTTATTTAAGTGTTAGTTTATTTATTTTTTAAAATATTTTTATTTATTTCTAGGAGAGAGAGAGACAGCGTGAGCAGGGGAGGGTCAGAGAGAGAGAGAGTCACAGACTGAAACAGGCTCCAGGCTCTGAGCTGGCAGTCAGCACAGAGCCCGACGCGGGGCTCGAACCCACGATCCGCGAGATCATGACCTAAGCGAAAGTCGGACACTTAACCAACTTAACCAACTTAAGCCACCCAGGCGCCCCAAATGTTAGTTTATTTTTAAGAGAGAGACAGAATGCCATCAGGGGAAGGACAAAGGGAAAGGGAATCACAGAATCCAAAGCAGGCTACAGTCTCTGAGCTGTCAGCACAGAGCCCGATGCGGGGCTCAAACTGATGAACTGTGAGATCATGACCCGAGCTGAAGTCAGATGCTTAACCAACTGAGCCACCCAGGTGCCCCAGGAATTATTGTTTTTTAAATAAAGGTTTTGATGCAGCTAAAACAAATCCCAGCTGGAGTTTAGCAACAGGTAAGGAATAGAAAACCAGAAGGACATAATGAATAAAAATGTCGAGTCAATTAGAAAACTGATTCTGACTTACTGACTCCTTATCACATTTCTTACTTTGTTTTTCGTGAGTTTTAAAAAGGTTTAATTTAAACAAGTATCTCAAGCAACAGACTGGAAAAGAAGAACAAATCAAGAAGAGAAAATACCAACCAGTGGCACTTTAGAAACTGAGGTCTGACTGCTTTAGGGAGGTCCCTTCCAGCCTGGCAGGAAATTCCTCATAGGCTCTGTGGTTTTTAAAAGCAAGGCTTCACTGTAGATGGATCCAAGAAGGTAAATCGCCAGGATTGTTTTCCATTTTCATTTCAGAAAGGTAAATAAGATAATATATTTAAAACAATTCAAATGTAGTTTAAGCAAGACAGACTTAAGAAATCATGCTTGAAGCTAAGATAAATTTAAACAAGTTGATTAGCCATCCGGATATTCTGACAAAGTGCAGCTTGTTTGTCTAACTTCTTTCAGTAAACAGTCTGAGAATCTATCATTTGCATTCGGATTCATAAAACAAAACATAATCCCTGTTATTATTTGAAAGAGACAAGTATGAACTCTAGAAAACAGAAGACAAACGCAGCAGCATCTGAAAGTATTTCCAGGTGCTTAAGTTGTCATTTTAGTTATTTATTTTCATTAGCATTACAGGCTCTGCAATATTTAAAGGCTGGCAGTGAGATTATTCAGAGAATCTGCGGTCCACTGCTTAGCAACACAGTAGGTGTTCAACAGTTATTGTCAAGTGAGTGTGTTCGTTTTGCCACCGTCAGTCACACATTAGACTGTAAAACATACTATATTCACTTGCACAATTTACTCCTTTTGGCAAAAGTTATTTTAACTGTAAAAGAGGATACATAAGAATTAGTGCAATAGAATGATTTCAATAGAAGTACATCCTGACAGCTGAACAGCCCAGAGAGTAACTTCCTCTGTGAGACTGCTGTGGCAGCAGCTTTGGTTAAGCGTCCAACTCAGGTCATGGTCTCAGTTCATGAGTTCGAGTCCCTCATTGGGCTCTGTCCTGACAACTCAGAGCCTGGAGCCTGCGTTGGATTCTGCCTCCCTTTCTTTCTGCCCCTTCTCTGCTCATTTTCTCTCTTTCTCTGTCTCTCCCTCCCTCCCTCCCTCCCTCTCTCTCTCTCAAAAATGAGTGAATTCACTCAGTGGATAGGGATGACTGAAGCCCCTTGCTTGTGCTGATGGGCGGTTCCATAGACCTAGTGGCAATTAACCTGAGTAGCTTATAACTATCCCAGGAGCCTGTCTACTCCTCAAGCAATGCACCAGGAAAGTCTCAGTTCCAGGTGATCTTAGAGGAGAAAAATTCTGCCTCAAAGTCTCTCTGCTGGTACTAAAAGATGCCACAAAATCTATATATGCTTTAAATTCCACTCAAGATGTTTGGATGCTTTATCTGGACAGACAGGTCTTTCTCTGAATTCCCATAGTTTTTTTTGTAAGTATGTCTACTGGAATTCTTAGCATGAATACTCTGCAATATTTATGTAATTCTTTCTTCCAACAGGGTGTGAACTCTTGAGGACAGGACACAACTAGGTTTTTTTGGGTTGTTGTTGTTGTTGTTGTTTTAATTCCTTGCATTTAGGTACATTCCTGGTACATAGGATACGTTGCAAAATATTTACTGTGTGAATGCATTCAGCTGCCTGACTTATTCTTGAGGTAGAAAATTCTTTATAAGTGACTGAAAAGTAACCTGAAAGAGTGGAGTTCCCTTCCAGCATTGGCCTCAAAGCCTGTATTTCTGGTTTAGTGAAACTTTGAATTCAAACCTTTCTGGGTTTTGGAGCTTGAAGCTTTATGGATTCCAGTTTTGTAATGCAAACCACCAGAACTAGGTAGGCAGATTTCCAACTCAGTCTAGAGTTATCTGACAGCTTGGAGTTGCCTCTTAGAAAGTAACTCACAGACTCCATACAGTAAGGAAGGATGTTGCAAGACAATGGAAAATCTCTTTTGATATGATTCACTTGTCTGTTGCCAAAGTCTTGACAATCCAAAGCCTTTGCTGGCAACAAATATATCAATGCAGAAAGTATTCTTTGTAAAGATTACAAGCAGCACTAAGTACCACATAAAGAGAAAGATGGTACCCTCTTGTTGGTAAAACATAGTACAAAGGCTTTTTTGACCTAATCAAAGGAGAATTGTATTATAACCTTGGATCTGCCATATACTCCTGTTCAAGAGAAAGGCAAATGCGGACTCTGAAAGATGAAGCATGTGGTCATTGCTTTGGGTAGGCTCTTCTGATTTGGAAGTCAGCTCAAGTAACCAGGAGCAAGGAGGGATGAAGTTCAAAGGAGAACATTCTGAGAGTACACACTGGTGAAATAAAAAAGCAATCTCAAAATTCATGGGAGCTGGAGCTGGAAACCCATCAAGAACCATCATCACAACACTCTGGGATCAGACTTCTCTGGCTGATAGCTCCATTTTGGCTCCCGTGGTTGCCTCTCAGGTTCTCAGTATTTCCTAGTTCAAAAAGGCCCTGAACTGGCTATTTACCTTAGTTGTTGTAGTTATCATCATTATTGTTATTATTAGTTTTGGTTACTAATGTCCAGGGTTATCAGGAAGCCTATCAACAGAGTACCTTTGAATAATGAGCCCAGAGCTGGCACCTGAAGTGTGGGACAAAAGAGGAGAGACTATATGGTATAAAAATGACTATGCAATGTACCTTTAGCAGGGGTCATAGTTGGACGAGTTTCCTTAGAATTGAATAGGGTTGTGACAGGCACCACGATTCTCCAATGTGATGCAGACATGAGGTCCTTCCCGTCCTGACTGCCAGATCTTCTGATGAAATGAACACCGTTGTGGGAATTCCAGGTCTAAGAAAGTGTGGGGGAAACTTAGATTTGTTGACTATCTAGGGCCATTTATATAATGAGGAGATAAAATCTCCTGGAAGGGAGCAGTTATGTAAATTCCCTCGTTTCATAGGAGTTAAGCCATAAGATTTCCAGAGAAAATAAAAAGCCAGGTGTAGCAACAGACTGAGCTCAAGATCACTTGTATCCTTTCAGGAGACTAAGGACCTGATGATACAAGACCACTCATTCAGGCCTTACCAAGCTACAGTTCTCAGGCTATCAGCCAGGCTTCGTGGGCAGTGCCCCCTCTGGGTGGGTGAGTCTTACTCCATACTTCAAGGACAACTTCTGTCCAGTTTAGGCACTAGTTTTCTGTCTGTTTCCAGTACATGTTTTGTATGAATTATGACCAAATTGTATATCCAGTCACCTACTTCAACACAATCCAACAAAACTTGAGTAATCTAAAGATCTAACTCTGTAAGATTTATCCATATACATTCCCAACATGGTATTATGTAAATGAGCATGTATTAATATATTTAAATTTAACCCTATTATTAACTAGTAAGGAGTGAAAAATGAATTAGAAATTAATACTTATTTAATATTACTATACATGCTGGGTACTTTATATATTATTTCATTTCATATCTGAAATTTATTTTTTAAAGGCTTTATTTTATGACTCTCTTAATGTTTATTTTTAAGAGAGAGGGGAGAGAGAGAGAGAGACAGAGCATAGGCAGGGAGGGGCAGAGAGAGAGGGAGATTCAGAATTCAAAGCAGGCTCCAGGCTCTGAGCTGTCAGCACAGAACCCAACGTGGGGCTTGAACTCATGAATCACGAGATCATGACCTGAGCTGAATGATTAACTGAATGAGCCACCTAGGCACCCCTCATACTTAAAATATAACCTATGAGGTACCATTATCTTTATCTTACATTGAAAGGAACCAAGACTCAGAACACTTAGGTGATTTGTTCAAGGTCCCCAGATAGTAGGTGCAGAGGTAAGGTTTTAACATAGATTTTGTCTGACTCCAAAGCTGTCTTTCTATCACACAATACTGCTTCCCTAGAATGGATTTAAATGGGTGAGAAGAGATGATAAATGTTAAACCATCGACTTTGTAAAAGTGAGTTTGAGTAACATTTAACTTCACTTTCAGGAGTGGCCTAATACGGGAACACTTGGTCAACATCACAGACATAATCTACGGTCTACAAGCATACCTCAAAGCACACGGATACACACGTGCACACAAATACACACACACAACCCGTTAGAAATGATTTTAAAAATCGGATCTTAGCTCAAAAAGATAATTCACAGTTACCCTTTATTATTCATTAAAAATGAACTTTCTAAAATATTAGTAAATCTCATTTTCAGCTCTGTTTTGAAGTGCTGATACCAGTGAAGTAGCATTTTTCTTCTTTGAATCTTTTCTTGTAAAATTAGAGTTTTCTCTTTTTCTAAAATAGCAGGGAGTTCATTCCAGTTCTTAATAAAGATAAAGGGAGCATCCATGGACTTGAGGAGCTGCAGAGGGGCATTATGGGTAACAGATGTATTTCCACAGCTGCCAGCTGTCATTACGTCTTCTACCACAGGAACCGAGCCATAGGAGCAAGCCTCGTATATTCTGTAGCATTCTGTGTTCACTCCTACTGGGCACAACGTGAGATCGCTCTGAAGCAAAGCATCTTGATAATTCTTAAGGCTTTCATTTGTTTCCTGAGGCTGCCACCTAAAAAGTCAGAAAAACAACTGTAGGTTTCACTTTGTTAATCAGATATTTTGTGAAAGAAAATGTCAGTTATAGGAAATGGTAAACACATTATAGAGATGATAAGCCGATGAAACAGATGAAATCTTGCCCAAATAGATTTATCGAAAATATTTAATTTGAAAAGTTTATAGCTAGTCATGTTTAAAATCTAGTAGTCACCATGAAATTTCTGAATGAGTGTTAATCTAGCCAATATTTTCTGTGTGCCAGGTCTCCTTTCTTTACCCCACCCTCCAAAATTCTTTGGAGCCTTTATGGAGCTCATATTCTAGTCCTAGTAGTGGAGATGGATACTAATCAAGTCAGGTCAATCTATTATTTAGGTGTTAATTGCACACTATGAAGAAAAACAAAGCAGAGAAGTGAGGAGTGAGGTTCTGAGCCAGCAGCATTGCAGATGTAAATGGGAAGTCAGGGAGCATCCCATTGCAGGGCACAGAGTTAGAGGTGAGGCAGCAAACCACGCAGATGTGTGAGAGGAGAATCCAGTGAAGTGCAAGCATAAAAGTCATGAGACAGTGTGTGCCTGGCAAGTTCAAGAACAGCAAGGAGGCCAGGGTGGCTGAAGCACAGCGACTCAGGGAGAGAGGTGTAGAAGATGAAGTCAGAGCAAGGCTGTGATCTGAGGGGTGGCTGAGCTGACTCATGCTTTGTCATGCAGGGCCAGATGACTGTTGCAGGTGGCTGCCCTGGTGTAGGCTGTTGAGCAGCATCCTTCTTCTACCCACTATGTGTCAGTAGTACCCCCCAATCCCTAAGCCCCAACCCCCCTGGGTGTTTTTTTCTAAAGACCAAAAATGTCCCCAAGCTTCACCAATGTCCTCAGGGCTGGGAGGGAGGCCACAGCTCCAGCTGAGAACCACTGTGGTAAGAGGACTCAGGAGATAACCCCCAGGGTCAGATGACAGGCTCTGAGGTCTGACTCAAGTAAGCATCCTCAAGCACAAGGCGCTCCCAGAGATGTGCCCGCAATGCATGGTGGCTGTGGTGCCCCACATGCACTGTGTGGTGGGGAGTGGCTGCCTCTGAGACCCTGCTCACCCTGCCGCCTTCTCCCCTTTCCCACAGTAGGTTAGACGGAGGATTTCAGTGCCACCATCCCACTGGAGATGGAAATCTCATGCTCAGGAGTGCTAAGCTGGGCTTGGCCTAAGGACCAGGGCACTCAGGCTCCCGAGGAAATGCACATCTTTTTTTTTTTTTTTTTTAAA
>NW_024080718.1:113962-126251 GCF_003009895.1 Hyaena hyaena | reverse complement strand
ATTTTTATTTATTTCTAGGAAAGAGAGAGAGAGACAGAGTGAGCAGGGGAGGGTCAGAGAGATAGGGAGACACAGACTCTGAAACAGGCTCCAGGCTCTGAGCTGGCAGTCAGCACAGAGCCCAACGCGGGGCTCAAACCCACGAACCTTGAGATCATGACCTAAGCGAAAGTCGGACGCTTAACCGACTAAGCCACCCAGGCGCCCCGAGGAAATGCACATCTGTGACCAAACATACAAATGAGAATGGCATGCTGAAGGACAAGCCCCCTCACCCTCCACACCTCCAGGCTCCTAAATGGCTCTGTAGTCAGACCCAACTTCCCACACATTTTTGCCTTAAGCAAGGGCCTTGGGTTGAGAATAGACTATACAGGGGCAAGGGTAGAAGCTGAGAGACCTGTCAGAAAGTAGACATTCTCTCCTGACTGTTTCCATCTTCTTGGTGAAATAAGCAATAGGGTCAGAAGGCAATTGTGACTGGGAAGAAAGTAGAAGGTATGCAGCAGTCTTGTAGGAGAGGTGGAGAACACTGGACAAGGGAAATGTATCATTGCTGGCACTTGAGAGTCAAGGTCATGTATTTAAAGCTAGGTCTATTGGCACAATTCTGTGTGTGTGTGTGTGTGTGTGTGTGTGTGTGTGTGGCGACATGGTGCAGGTATGGAGCAGATAAGAGAGCTGGATTTAGCCAGAGTTAGGGTTTGCTCCATTAGGAAACTAGGGAATGAATGTATATCAGTCATAGTTGACTATGAAACTTAAGTGGGGAAAAGAAGAAAGTAAAGATGAGGTGCGTAAAGGACAATGAAAAGGTAGCAGGAACAATGAATTATAAGTCTCAGCCAAACTGTTGGAGTCACATATTTACAGGGAGTGAGCTGGAATAACAGAAAATGGTGGTTACAGAGAGAGATGGTGGGACTTGAGATCACAGAGAAGATGAAGTATGTGTTATGACAAGATCTAGGAAATGACCATGACACTGAATGGCCAAGGCCAAATGGAGAACCAGATCACTGGAATAGAGGGTGCACAGAGGGTAAGACAGAGGTGATGGAAGGGTCATCTATGTAGACTGGGCATCACCAGGACTTAGGTCAGAGTAACATGGGAGAGAGTGGGAGTGTGCCAGAACTAAGCACTCCACAGAATGAAGGAGATAACCCCCACAGTCAGCAAATGATTTCAAAGAAGAAGAGCAATGAATGTTTTTCTCTGCTGGCATGATATTTAAAATCAGAGGTTTTAGGGAGGAAAACGGAAAAATAGTCTGGAGGCAGCAATGAGAAGCAGAAGGACACCTACTCCGCCTTCTCATTCAATGCTATGAGAAGAATTGCAAGAAGTCTATTCCTTCAATAAACTTTGATATTTGACACTGCCCTCACTCATTCCTTTCCTGGGACGCTGTCCCTTGCAGCTCTTCACATCTGCTTTCCCTCTGCCTGCGGTACCCTTCTAAATAGACACAGGACTCACCCCTGCACATTCTTCAGGCCCGTGCTTGTATGTGATCTTCACACTAGAGCTGTCCTTGGCCATTCTAGAACAGCCAGTGTTCTACTCCTGATCCCTAGTCCTTCTACATCCCTCCTCTACTCAACTCGTTTTACAAGGCATTAATCATCTTCTGACACACAATATATTTCACTGGCTTGTTTCCTCTAAGAAACATGTAAGTTCTAGGAGGGCAGGGACTTCTGACTGTTTCGTTCACTGCTGTATTCTTCGTGGTAAAGACAGTTTCTGGCAACAGCAGCTGCTTGAAAAATTTGGTTTATCTATACGATAGAATACTACATGTCAATGAGAAAGAATGAAATCTGACCATGTGTAGCAACATGGATGGACCTTGAGGGTGTTATGCTGAGCGAAATAAGTCAGGCAGAGAAGGACAAATACCATATGTTTGCATGTATAGGAGGATTAGGAGGAACTTAACGGAGGACCATGGGGGAGAAGAAGGGGAAAAATAGTGGGGGAGAGGGAGAGAGGCAAACCATGAGAGGCTCTTGAATGCTGAGAACAAACTGAGGACTGATGGGTGGGGGGGGAGGGGGGCGATGGACATGGAGGAGGGCACTTGTGGGGATGAGCACTGGGTGTTATATAGAAACCAACTTGACAATAAACTATTTGTAAAAAAAGAAAAAAGAAAGAAAAATTTGTTGACTGAATGGATATAGTATGATTACACTAATGGTAGAGTTGGGAGTTATATAGTATCTACTACAATTAATATATTTCTAGATCTGGAAGGACATTTTTTTTAGGTGTTTCTTCTCTGATTACTAGACACACAAAACTGCATTTGTTTATTTAAAAACAAAATGGATAATTCCAAAATTTCTCCCTTCCCTCCATGAACATGTGTTTCATGACTACCACGTAAAAGATGGAAGAAAGTTAACCTATTAAATTCATCCATCCATCCACCCATCTATCCACCCACTCATCCATCCATCCATCCATCCATCCATCCGTCTGTCCATCCATCCATCCACCTATCCACCCACTCACCCATCCATCCATCCGTCCATCCATCCATCCATCCATCCGTCCGTCCGTCCGTCTGTCCGTCCGTCCATCCACCCCCCACTTATCCTTGGCCAACTTTGTGTAAGATCCTATGTTGGATCTGGAGAGTCAAAGAAGAGCATGTCCTGTCCTCCTGTCCTCAGGGTGGTGTCAGGCTCCAGAAGGTGTGAGGAGTACTTAATGCCAGTCTTGGAACACTGGACCTGGTCCTGAACACCTCAGGGAGAACCTAAGACCTTACTGGCACTTATAAGATCTCGTGTCTCATGTCTAGCCAACAGATATTGTTGCAGAATCTTAAAAGCTGACATCTGCACAGGACAGTTACTAGTGTTCCTTTTCAGGATGGACGATAGCTATAGGTGCTTCTTCCCATTTTAAATACATACAACCTGGTTTCTACACGGCTTTAAGTACCAATACCTCTTCTGCAGGAAGATTGGTATGCATGACATTAACAAAGTCTCCTTGGAAACCTGTGCTGCTACATAGAGTAACTCTCAGATCTGAGAACAAAGTGGGTGAATCAAGTCAACGTAGAACTTACTGTTCTCTTGCTGAAACCCAACAGAGCTTATCATTCCCGTCTTGTTTCAAGATGTTCATTAGCGCTTGTCTGGATGAATTTTCATAAATGGTTCCTAAGAAATTACATAAGTAGGGCCTTTCATTATGCAGCATTGACCAGCTCGCCTCCACCACAGGAAAATTCCTGTATCTACAAAAATAAGCACATAGGAGTTAGCAACATATGATGATCAGATTGGTAAATTATCATAACCTAACATCTTAGGTAGCATAAGGATGCAGAGAGAAGAGATTTCAAATATGATTTTCTAAACTCCAAATGTGTAATTTTCCATACTTACTTTGAAAAAGTCCCTTAATCTACTGACTTAAGAAAATAACCTCACACTGGAGTGTGGGACTCTTGATTTTGGGGTTGCAGGTTCAAGCCCCATGCTGGGTGTAAGAGATTACTTAAAAATAAAATCTTAAAAAAGTTAAAAAGAAAATAACCTCACACTAGCACCTTTTACAAAATTGCTATAGAGAGTAAGTGCCTGAAGTGCTTTGTTTTTTATATTCCTCAACTTCTATACACTTGTAGTTATAAGGAAGGTTGAAATTAAGACCTTCAAAGTATAATCTACATTCATAATGATCACGATTTAATGACTGTTTTAATTATTTTTAAGTTTAATTTTTATTATTTTGAGAGTGAGACAGAGAGAGAGAGAGAACATGAGCTGGGTAGGGGCAGAGAGAGAGGGAGAAAGAATCCCAAGCAGGTTCCGCGCTGACAGCACAGACATGGGGCTCAATCTCACCAACAGTGAGATCACAACCTGTATCAAAGTTGGCCATGTAAATGACTGAGCCACCCAGGCACCCCTTAATTACCATTTTAGCCAGGGGATGGAAAGATTACAGTATAACACTGCTGTAGCAAAGAGTTCCAACTCCAAAAGCTTTTAAAGTAGATTACAAAAAAACACCTCGCATGTCATGCAGGGGAGGTCTGTTGCAATTGACCCATTCTTATGGGCATTTGGAATAGAGACCAAATTGTGTGCTTGAGATACAACCTTTCCATAAAGGCAAAGCTTTAAGTAACAGTCTATAACAGGTTTTCTCAACCTTGGCATTACTGCCATTTTGAGCCAGTTCACTTTTAGTTGTGGAGGCTGTCCTCTACATCGTAGGATATTTCGCACTGTCACTGACCTCTGTCCAGCAGATACCACTGTCACCTACCCCTTCTACTTGTAACAACCCAAAATATCTATAGACGTTGCCAAATGTTTCCTGGGGAGCCAAACTGCATCTGGTTGGAAGTCACTGATCTATAACAAAGGTATTGGCCTAGTCCAACAACAACAGAATTACAAAGAGTTTCCATTCAGTGTATGGAAATTGTATGAGCAGCCTATGAGTGTTACTGCAAAAGAGTATTTTGTTTCAAAGCATTTTACAAGTGTGAGCTCCACTCAAGGGATAGATTTTTCAAAGCATCTTATACCCAGCTATACTTAATATAAATCTTTTGGTCTTGTCCTAGTACAAACTTACTAAGTAGGAATACTGCAGCACAGGCCAGGAAATAGGTCTTGTGAATATACTTATCTGATGATATTTGTGTAGCCAACCAAGTAGCAGTTTAAGGTCACATCTGGTAACAAGTGATAGTAATGAGCAATGAATATCTAATTCAAAAAGCATGTTGGTGAGATTTCTCCTAATTCTTCCATTTGACAAGTATTTGTTGTCTACGTTGTGCAGGCTGGTTCCAGGCTCTGCCCACAGTGTGAACAAGAAACAAATCCCCTCCTCTTAGGACGTCCATGCACTAGTGCTGGATCTAAGTTTAAAGTATCTTAAAGTCCTTTGGGGATGAGCACTGAGTGTTATGTAGAAACTAATTTGACAATAAACTATTTGTAAAAAAAAAAAAAAAAAAAGTATCTTAAAGTCAATTCAATTAAAAACCTCTATTAAAAGAAAGATAAAAAATAAGCTTTCCATTTTATAAAGACTTCATAGACATATTTAGAAGCCTTAGCTATTACTTTATTAACTCCTCTTATTATAGAAGAGATTTGTGCCAGTTTAAGCCGTCTCAGTGGCAGATCTGAGCATATTATGATCTTCTCAAAACCAAGATACCATACGCTCCTGATTTAATACTGTTTTTCAAGTAAAACTTTGTTTTTACTATAAATTATATAGATTCCATAAGTTGTTTTAAGGTCTGCCATTCTCTGTTAAATATCTCTGTCTCTTTTTTTTATTTGAGAGAAAGTGAGAGCATGCATGTGAGCTGGGGAGAGGGAGAGAGGGAGAGAGAGAATCTTAAGCAGGTTCCACACACAGCACAGAGCCCAACATGGGGCTTGATCCCATGACCCTGGGATCATGTCCTGAGCAGAAATCAACAGTCAGATGCTCAGCCGATTGAGCCACCCAGGTGCCCCTGTTAAACATCTCTTTAGGGCACTACTGATAAACTTGAAAATTCATCCTATGCTTTTGGAGTTTTTCAACGCACACACACAAAACCGATTACTTATCTGCTCTCCTTATAAAAGGCTAAAATACTCTAAAAACCATTATTTTTAAAAAATATTTTTATTTATTTCTAGGAGAGAGAGAGAGAGAGACAGTGTGAGCAGGGGAGGGTCAGAGAGAGAGGGAGATACAGACTCTGAAACAGGCTCCAGGCTCTGAGCTGGCAGTCAGCACAGAGCCCGATGTGGGGCTCGAACCCACGAACTGCGAGATCATGACCTAAGCAAAAGTCGGATGCTCAACTGACTAAGCCACCCAGGTGCCCCTCTAAAAAACATTATTATTCTTACTGAAGCATGAGACCAAACCAGATTTTTTTCCGTGGAAAATAGTGTACCTGGCTTCTCAGATGATTCCAGAACTATGTTGACTACAAATTTAAAGCACCATTTTCCTGATTCAGAACTTCAGGTCCTAGAGTCTAGAAAAATGTATTAATATTTGGTACTTACGTTGCCACTCCTAAAGGCCACTGAAAGACATCCATGTCATTAATCCAGGGGCTGTCATATATTATGAAAAGCAGCTCCACAAAGCCTCCATTTCTTTTGAGGAATTGGTTTATCCATTCATTCTGACAATGTTCATTTCCAAGCAACACAACAGCAAGATGCTGGAGTTTTTGAGTTTGCACTAAATTTTGTGCATAAAGTAACCACTGGGTGGCATAAAAGACCTTAGCTTTTTCTCTTCCATTTAGGATGAGTACCACATTATTCACATCAACAGGAAAATACCCTGGGACTACAGCTGGGCCAGTGATGAAGCTGTTAAAAACAAACAACAGAACAAAAGTATTTGATATTAGAAGTTTTATTTTTTTAAACTATTTTTTGTTTTGACTTTAGAGAGAAAGTGCACGTGTGCGTGTGCATGCCCCTGTGAGTGGGGGAGGCAGCAGAGGGAGAGAGAGAATCCAGTGACCTGAGCCGAAGTCAGCCACTTAACCAACTGAACCACCCAGGTGCTCCACAGAACATGAAACTCTTGATCTCAGGGTCATGAGTTCAAGCCCCACATTGGAAACGGAGCCTACTTAAAAAAAAAAAAAAGAAAAGAAAAGAAAGAACAGAAGAGAAGAGAAAAAGAAACATGGTAGCTTTGGTGTTTTTTTTTTTAAACTACATTCAACAGAAGTGCTGGCTAGAGTTTGAGTTGTTGAGCAAAGAAACACAGTTGAATAGTATGAAACTCTGTGTAGTTTATACTGGAAAGTTGTTTAAGTCGGTAGTTCCCATCTTTTTTACAGTGTGAGTTGCTATTATGCCTTTATCTGAATGAAGTGTAACTGATGAATTGAGAAAAGGAGGAGGCATAATGAACATCCATGGAGATTAATTCTGAAAAAAAAAAAAAAGGAGCAAGGGGCAGAATACCCACAGAATATGATAATTTGAAAGTATAATACAAAAAATATACTTAAATCTAGTATAGGTACAAATATAAAAATTTGAATGGGAGGATACACACCAAATTCATTACAATGATTGCTTCTGAGGAGGAAGGAAGAGAAAAGAAAGGGGAACAGTACAAAGAAAGCTTCCATTTTACTGGGAATATTTAATTCGTTTAAGAGGGAAGTTAAATATCTGAAACAAATATGACAGAGACCCAGAATTTGTTAGTTCTGAGTAAAGGCGAAATGAGAGTATGTTCCTTACTGTATAAAAAAAGAGTCATAAAAGGAATAGACATGTTTCATAAGTTACATTTTTATATTATGAGCTCCTTTAGAAAAATCAATACCACTGAATTATCTTACTTTTTTTAAATTATTTTTTTAAAGGATGTGTCTCCTGTGGGTTTTTGTTTTTGTTTTTTTAAGTGGGCTCCACATCTAGTGTGGAGTGTAGGGCTTGAATTCACAACCTTGAGATCAAGTGAGTTGAGATTAAGAGTCAGATGCTTAACCGACTGAGCCACCTAGGTGCCCTTGCCACTGAATTATTTTAAACTAATATGTATTAAATATCAAAAATACCTTTAAGTTATGTTAAAATTAGTCACAGTGGTCTTGGAGTCTTTACAACCTACTAAACCATATAACCTGCTAGAGTCATTTTATTTTTTAAAAAGATTTTATTTCATTTTTTCCATTTGAGATGGTATTTTATTTATTTAAATTTTAATTAATTAACATAGAGTGTAATATTCATTTCAGGAATAGAATTGAGAATTCATCACTTACATACAATACCCAGTGCTCATCACAGCAAGTGCCCTCCTCAATGCCCATCCCCCATCTAGCCCATCTGCCACTTCCCTCCCTCCATCAACCCTCTATTTGTTCTCTATCATTAAGAATTTCTTGTGGTTTGTTTCCCTTTCTTTTTTTTCTCCCCTTCCCATGTATTCATCTGTTTTGTTTCTTAAATTCTACATATGAGTGAAATCATATGGTATTCATCTTTCTCTGACTGACTTATTTCACTTAGCATAATACATTCTAGCTCCATCCATGTTGTTGCAAATGATAAGATTTCATTCTTTTTGGTGGCTGAATAATATTCCATTGTGTGTGTGTGTGTATATATATATGTAGTGAATATAGATGTAGTGAGTATATATATATATATATATATATATACTCACTACATCTTTATCCATTCATCTGTTTATGGACATTTGGGCTTTCTCAAAAGTTTGGCTATTGTTGATGATGCTGCTACAAACATTGGGGTGCACATGTCCCTTCAAATCTGATTTTTTTTAACTTTTTATGTTTTATTTTATATTTGAGAGAGAGAGACAAAGCGCAAGCAGGGGGAAGGGCAGAGAGAGATGGAGACAGAATCTAAAGCAGGCTCCAGGCTCTGAGCTGTCAGCACAGAGCCTGATGTGGGGTGCAAACTCACAGACTGTGAGATCATGACCTGAGCCGAAGTCAAATGCTTAACTGATGGAGCCACCCAGATGCCCCTCAAATCTGATTTTTTGTATATGTTGAGTAAACACCTAATGTTGCTAGATTGTAGGGTAGTCTATTTTTGTTTTTTTGAGGAACCTCCATAATATTCTCCAAAGTGGCTATATCAGTTTGCATTCCCACCAACAGTATAAGGAGGTTCCTCTTCCTTGGTATCCTCGCCAACACCTGTTGTTTCTTATGTTGTTAATTTTAGCCATTCTGACAGATATGAGGTGGTATCTCATCATGGTTTTGATTTGTATTTCCCTAATGATGAGTGATGTTGAGCATCTTTTCATGTGTCTGTTGGGCATCTGGATGTTTTCTTTGTTAAAATGTCTGTTCATGTCTTCTGTCCATTTAACTGGGTTGTTTTATTTTTTGAGAGAGAAAGAACACAGCACAAGCAGGAGCGGTGCAGAAAGAGGAGACATAGAATCTGATGCAGGCTACCCAGGCTCTGAGTTGTCAGCACCGACCTTGATGTGGAGTTCGAACTCATGAACCATGAGATCATGACCTGAGCCGAAGCTGGACACTTAACTGACTGAGCCACCCACGTGCCCCTATTTTATTTTTTAAAAGGTTTTATTTTTAAGTAATCTCTACACCCAATATGAGGCTCAAACTTACAACCCTGAGATCAAGAGTTACATGCTCTACTGACTGAGCCAGCTAGGTGACCTATAACCTGCTAGAGTCTTTAGTACAAATATGATGAAATTCTGCTTTTATTGCTTATTATTGTTGGGGAAAAAAACTAGCATTTATTAAATGCCTTTTTTATACATGATAGATAGGCATTTTGCATAGGTTGTCATTTAACCTCTATCAACTCTGCAGAGCACATTAATCCTCCACTTTGCATTTGGGAAATCAGGCTTACGTTACACAACTTGTAATGGCAACACTGAGTTGTGAGTTAAGTCTGGTCTACTTCAGAGGTTAAGTTGTTTTCATGGCACTATGGTTAAGAAATACTAGAGTTAATAGATAATATTAAAAACCCAAGACCTAAATATATATTTTGTGTATATGTGTACTGCGTGGATTCTATAACTTTATTATACAATGATAATAACCTACAGGAATGAGAACTCTGTTTTGTTTGTGCTGGATAGGACGTAGCATTGGTGATGACCAATGATTATTTAGCCATTTAAGAGAATCTGCAAAATCTGAGCGGCTAGCTAGAGAATACTTTAGGGATCATGATAATAGTTATGATAGGCTTAAAATTTTATTATTGGTAATATATGAACAGTTGATTTCTCCTTTAGATTTATAGGGAGTTAACTCCTAGAGCACATGAAGTCTTCCAGTTCTGCTTTCCCACCATAGGCCAGTTTTATGAAGGAAGAAAAGGAAACAGGAGAAAGGTTACATGACTTACATAAAGTTAGTAGACACTAGATAGGCAATGATAGAGATGGGCCTCAAGCTTAGTTATTTGTCATTTAATATATATCTTGTGGCCAAACTATTTTAAAGAATGTCATCAGACTTTCGTGGTACTTTTTTTTTTTAAGGTATAAAACATTTTACTAAGAAGTATTGACAATTAACTAATAATATTTCATTTCAATTTCTAACTAGATAAAAATGTGCCTAAAAATATTTTTATCAGGATAATTTATAAGAACATCTAATGATACCAGGAGTCTTTATACCCTGAGAGATAATATTACCTGTCATTGCTCATCCTTGATATAATTGCTTTAAAGTATTATTTATAGGTTCCAGGGGCACCTGGGTGGCTCAGTCGATTTAAGTGTGTGAGTTCGGCTCAGGTCATGATCTCATAGTTTGTGGGTTCAAGCTCTGAGCTGTCAGCACAGCTGGCAATCCAAACCTGGAGCCTGCTTTGGATTCTGTATCTCCCTCTCTTTTTGCCCCTTCCTTGCTCACACTTTGTCTCTCTCTCTCTCAAAAATAAATAAACATTAAAAAATTAAAAAGAATAAAGTATTATTTATAGTTTATGGTTTTGTAGTATAAAGCATTTTTCAATTGATATATATTTATTCCTTTATATAACCATGTAATAGATAAAAGACTTGCACAGTGTTTTATAGTTCAATAAACACTAACATGATAATATATATTAAATGCTACATTAACAGAATAAAATTGCTAAGGTACTTTGCAGGAAAGGGGAATCAGAAGAGGAAGGTAAAGGTTGAAATGTATTCCAGGAAATATAAGTAATATGAACAAAGGCAGAAAGGCAGACAAATTTGTGATTTAAGGGTGTATAAGGAGAATGAGATTACATGTGGGCAGTGGAACTAATTTAGTCAGAGAGAAACAGTGGATTGTAAGGATAAAGGGTGATGATGGTCATAAAGCACTTAATACGATATTGGTCATGGAACTTTCACTCAGTGTATGTTATTAATTTGTGAAACAGCAGGAAACGATATTATATCTATACTTCAATTTTAATTACATAATACTATAAATAGAAAAAAACCTGGAAGTAGACATGACAGTAGCCGTTTAACCCTGTTTTTGGAATTATGGGCAGAGTAGAATTATGAGTGATGGAAACATCTTCTGACTTTTCCAAGTAATTATAATAACCACTTGTTAGTCTTTTTTAAAAATTATAAACCTATATTTTAAAAAGATGTAATTTTAAAAACAAATGAACTTGCAAAATTTGAATACTGAATTTACTTATTTTATTGTGCTTTAAACAACACTATTGCTTTAATTTTCTTTTATGTTTATTTATTTTTAAGAAAGAGAGAGACACAGTGTGAGTGGGGGAGGGGCAGTGAGAGAGGGAGACACAAAATCTGAAAAAGGCTCCAGGCTATAAGCTGTCAGCACAAAACCTGATGCAGGGCTCGAACCCACAAACCATGGGATCATGACTTGAGCTGAAGTTGGATGCTTAACTGACTGAACCACCCAGGTACCCCTAAATCTTACTTATTTTTCTTAGTAATCTCTACACTCAACATGAGGCTCAAACTCACAACTCTGAGATCAAGAGTCCCACATTCCTCTGACTGAGCCAGCCAGGTGCCTCCTTATGGGTAAATTTTATGAAATATAAATTCAAACCTAATAGTTTTAAAAATCCTCTTTTAAAAACAGCTTTTACTCATTGTGATGAGTAGTAAGTTCCCTAACTTCTTATACCTAGAAATTTCCTTTTTTTTTTTAAATGTGTTTATTTCTGTGAGAGAGAGAGAGAGAGAAGACAGCATGAGCAGGGGAGGGTCAGAGAGAGAGGGAGATACAGAATCTGAAACAGGCTCCAGGCTCTGAGCTAGCTGTCAGCACAGAGCCCGAGGCGGGGCTCGAACCCATGAACTGTGAGATCATGACCTGAGCCAAAGGTGGACACTTAACCAGCTGAGCCACCCAGGTGCCCCTGTACCTAGAAATTTCTAATATCTAGAAATTCTAAAAATAGGATCAGACATATTCTGTCATGATCTTTAGAAATAAGTTTAACATTTTCTTTTCTTTTCTTTTTAACTAGGCTTCATGCCCAGTGCAGAGCTGGACAGTGGGGCTTGAACTCATGATCCTGAGATCAAGACCTGAGCTGAGATCAAGAATTGGACACTTGCCTGACTGAGCCACCCAGGCGCCCCATTTTGTTTTCAACTTTTTCCTAAGTAGCAGATGCTCATTGAAAATACCATAATTGAGCTCTGATAACAATAAATTAAGTAATTTAGCATCTAGCTTTCATTTTATCAAATGGATAGTCCTTTATATATTTTATGATAATGCCTGAACATGGACATTATA
>NW_024080718.1:87114-112119 GCF_003009895.1 Hyaena hyaena | reverse complement strand
ATAAAAAAAAAAAATAAGAAAAAAAAAAATAAAAAAAAAAAAAAAAAAAAAAAAAGAAATATGTAAAGAATAGTATATTTAAAAAATAAAGTGTATTAATGAAATTCAAAAAAAAAAAAAAAAAAGAAAATCCAGGCAGAGAGGTTAAGAGATTTGCCCAAGTTCAAACAGCTAATAAGAAATAAAGCTGGGGGTGCCTCAGTAGCTCAGTCAGTTAAGTGGCCGACTCTTGATTTTGGTTCAGGTCATGATCTCACTCACGGTCATAGGGTCAAATATTGGTGGGCTCTGTGCTGATAGCACAGAGCCTGCTTGTTATTCTCCCTCCCCCCCTTTTGCCTCTCCCCCACTATGCTCTCTCTCTCTCGAAATAAATAAACATTAGAAAATAAAGAGGTAAAGCTGGAATTTGAACTCAGATATTTTGGCGGCAGTACATGCTCTTTTTTCTTTAATATGTATTTTTAAGTTTATTTATTTATTTTAAGAGAGAGAGGGAGAGAGAGAGTACATGTGCACAAGTAGGGGAGGGGCAGAGAGAGAGAGGAAGAGAGAGAATCCCAAGCAGGCTCCACACCATCGACGCCAGGTTAGGGCGGGAAGGGGGGTGGGTGTTGCTTGAACTCACAAACTGTGAAATCACGACTGAGTGGAAATCAAAGAGTTGGATGCTTAACAGACAGAGCCACCCTGGCGCCCCTGTACCACGTGCTCCTAACAACTCAGTCACACTGCTCTACTGCCCAAACGTGACAGCGCTTCATCAGGCTGACTCAAAGATTCAGTTTACCATGTGTGTATTCATCTCCTGAGCACAGACCATGTGTGTTGCTGATTCATGAACACAGTCATTTCTTCCCTCTGAAACAGAGATCTGAGGTACTACATAGTTAAATCCTATGTTTTGATCCCATATTTCATCAACTAACCCTCATGTAATTGGGTATTACTTGTATTCCGTCCATATGGAATGAATGTGCTGGTCAAGCCAATATAAGCATGTAGATTGATAGACTGGCAGTTCTAGTTCCATTCTGAGTTACTTACTTGGTATTCTGGATTACGTTCTTTGGGCCTATAAGTTGATATCAGTCTTTGTAAAGTTAAAGATTTACTTAAGCAAAATGTATTTATACTTTTTTACAACAAGTACCCCGATAGTACTTAGAAACTCTTTCAATATCTTGAAGGTGACTCATAACTTCTAATTCAGTTTTGGTCAAATAAAGATGAATGTGTTAAAACATTTAAGTTAATACCCATGTAGCCTGGTTCAGCTAAAAATTTGCAATCCCATAAAAATTTATTAATTTTGGAAAAATAAATTATTATATGACTTTTCATGAGCCCAAAACTTTAACGAGCTGTTTAAAAAAATCTGTCATAGGGGAGCGTGGGTGGCTCAGTTGGTTAAGTGTCCGACTTCAGCTCAGGTCATGATCTCATGATTTGTGGGTTCAAGCCCCGCGTTGGGCTCTGTGCTGACACCTCAGAGCTTGGAGCCAGCTTCAGAATCTGTATCTCCCTCTCTCTCTGACCCTCTCCTGCTCACTCTATCTCTCTCTCTCTCAGAAATAAATAAAACATTAAAAAAGTTTTTTAAAAATCTGTCATAATAGTGAACTCCTTGAATACAAAGTTCTCCTAAATCTTAGGAGGAGATAGTATTATTACATGATCATAATATAAAACCCCAGGTAAAGATTTCTGAAGGGAAGGGTAAACCACATTTTCTTTTGGGAGTTAATGCTGTTTGCTCAAATCCTTTGCTATTGTTATAGTAACACTGTATGCTACCTTCTCTGTGAGTTTTTTAAAGAACTTTTCTGAAAAAAATCTATATATTATGGGCAGAACTATTAGACCAATACCCACGATGCATATTTACTTTTCAAATACCAAAATATTATATTTATATGGATAATACTGATTTGCTTTCAAACACCTGAATCCAACTACTGTAAGTTTAGGACTATGTATAAATTTTTGAATGGGATTACAAAAATAGAAGCCTGGGGTGCCTGGGTGGCTTAGTCGGTTAAGCATCCGACTTTCGCTTAGGTCATGATCTCGCAGTTTGTGGGTTCGAGCCCCGCGTCGGGCTCTGTGCTGACTGCCAGCTCAGAGCCTGGAGCCTGTTTCAGTCTGTGACTCCCTCTCTCTCTGACCCTCCCCTGCTCATGCTGTCTCTCTCTCTCTCCTAGAAATAAATAAATATATTAAAAAAAAAAAAAAAAGAAAAGAAAAATAGAAGCCTGGAGATGAAAGGAAAAATAATCATTAATAATGATGATTTAAAAACCTATTTACTTTTTCTGGGGTGCCTGGCTGGCTCAGTTGGAGCATGCAGCTTTTGATATCAGGGCTGTGGGTTCAAGCCCCACAGTGAGTATACTTAAAAATAAAATTTTTAGGGACGCCTATCTGGCTCAGTCGGTAGAACGTGTGACTTTTGATCTTGGGGTCCTGAGTTTGAGCCCCATGGTGAGTGTAGAGTTTACTTAAAATTAAATAAAATCATTAAACTAAATCTATTAATAAAATCTTAAATAAAGAACCTGTTTACTTTTCAAGAATGGTTACTTTGAAAAGGTACATGAAATGAAACTGCTTTCCGAGTGTGTATAAACAAAGAATTAAAGGAGCAGTGAAAATTCAAATGAAATTGAGACTAATCATAGCTTTCCTTCTTGATTTCTGTGGGAAATAAATGGAATCCTAATAAAAACCTGAATCTTTGGTTGACATTTTTTTCCCTAGTAGTATAATTGTTAGATGAAATAAGCAGTTAAAAATAATTATTTTTATTTTTTATTTCAATAAGAAAGCAAAATCTAATAGAAAATAGCACTTTCATATAGCAAAATTATCACATTTTTCCTAAATAAAAAAATCTTTTTTAAAAAAATTTATTTTTAATGTTTTATTTATTTCTGAGAGAGAGAGAGAGAGTGTGTAAGCAGGGGAGGGTCAAAGAGAGAGGGAGATACAGAATCTGAAACAGGCTCCAGGCTCTGAGCTAGCCGTCAGCACAGAGCCTGATGTGGGGCTCGAACCCACGAACCGTGAGATCATGACCTGAGCTGAAGTTGGACGCTTAACCTACTGAGCCACCCAGGCGTCCCCTAAATAAAACAATCTTAATTCTACCTGTTTAAAAATCTTTATGGGGTGCCTGGGTGGCTCAATTGGTTAAGCGTATGACTCTTGCTTTCAGCTCAGGTCATGATCTCACAGTTCATGGGTTTGAACCCTGTGTTGGGCTCTGTGCTGACAGCATGAAGTCTGTTTGGGCTTCTCTCTTACCCTCTCCTCTGCCCCTCCCCAACGCACGCTTGCACACTCTCTCTCAAAATAAATAAATAAACTTAAAAAAAATCTTTAGAGAATATGGAATCATAGATAAAAGTTTTATAAAAATAAAAACTCATTGGTTTTATGGAATCTAAAAAAAGATTTCTGAGTATTGCATTAAAATGGTAATCTATACAATAAAATCATGATGGAACTCATATATAACTACATTTTTATAAAACTTTCAAAACTCATAATAACACCTTAATGTCACTTGAGTATTATAAAATATGTGAACATGACTATTATATAAAAAGAGAAAAATGAGAATATTTTTAAGTTTATATATTATTCCTACAAGATATGGAATGTTAAATGCTTATCAACAGTCAAATGTTACAAAATTTGGAGCATGAACTTTCTCATATAATCACAGCAATGTTTCAATAAAAATGAAACAAAATTTTAAAAAGGAAGTATTCTGTAAAATGTTCAGGTAAACTTTAACTACAAATATATATTTATGAGTTTACTTCTCTATTCTTCACAACAAGTTGAAGGGCAAATACTGTCTCTAAATATATTTCCCTCTTATTTTTTCTTCTAGTATTTACATAAAGCATTTCACAGAAACACAGCAAAGATTAATGTTGCACAGTTAATACCTGTAATGTGTTCTTCCTACAACAGAATTTCCTTCTCTCCACTGAGCAGTCACATCAGTGGGATCAAGTAAGCCTTCAAAAATATGCTCCCAGAGATACAAACCTGGAAATTAAATAAAAGAGAAACAAACACATTTACTGTCTGGTTTATTCTGGTGTGTGAGATGACATGATATTCTGCTCATTTATATAATTTGAGCCAGAAACCAGATTTTATTCCTCTTTGGTCTCTTGGTAGGCAGTTCTACCAAGCGATAGCTCAAATTATCAATATGGCAGCTAATGTGTGAGAGACAGAATTCAGAGGTTGACAGTGTGAAATGTAGCAAAATGTGGGTTATAATGAAAACAACAACCCCTCTTACCCTGAATTTGAGAAACCCTAATGATCACTTTTACTACTTGTTTTATCCTGAAATGTGTTATAATGTAAGTTACTACATGATTAGAATTGTTTCTCATTTCTATATCATAACAAACTAGGGGCATTCACCATTTTGTGCCAAATACAACCAGAGGAGCTCATGTATGTATGTATAAGTTAATATATCAGGGAGATAGTAACTCCTCCTCACCGGAACACACATCCCTCACCACATGATGCCCTCTGCAGACAAATTCCATTGTATCCTTCTCCTTAGGGCAGCCCCTGGTATTTTACCAGGATTTCATCTGAATGAAAGCTGAGAGGAGAAGACAGCAGTGTCACACGATGATGTAACCTGGGAGCCCTGTTTTACTGACACTGGCAGATGTGTTTTCTTCCATTCTCATGCTGCCCTGGTACGAGAGGACACACGCAAAATGCCATGTTTAAATACCTAGCCAATCAGATAAAGCCTTTCAAAAGTGGTGGTCAAATAATGCCTCCCTGTCCGCCCAGTATGTCCTAAAATGTAATCTCTAGAATCTATGAATATGTTCTTTTACATGGCAAAGGAGACTTTTTATGTGTGATTATGGATGCTGAGGCAGGGAGATTATCCTGGGTTATCTGGCTGGGCCCTGTATAGTCACGAGGGTCCTCACAGGCAGGAGGCAAGAGAGTCAGAGTAAGGGAAGGAGGTCTGTGGATGGAAGCAGAGGTCAGAGTGATATGGAGCCATGAGCCAGGAATTTGGGTAACCTCAAGAAGCTGCAAAAGTCAAGGAAACAGATCCTCCTTGAGAGCCTCTAAGAGTGCTCGCTTCGGCAGCACATATACTTGAGAGCCTCTAAGAGGAATACAGCCTTGTGGACACATTTTAGTTTTCTACGCTCAAAAATGTAAGATTATAAGTTTATGGTGACTATAGTTAATAATACCGTTTTGTACATTTGAAAGTTTCCAAGAGAGTAGATCTTAAAAGTTCTTATCGCAAGAAAAAGAAAGTATAAGTATGTGTGATGATGGATACTAACTAGACTTATTATGTTGATAACTTCCCAATATGTAAATATATCAAATCATTATGCTGTACATCTGAAACTAATCTAATGTTATATGCCAATTATTTCTTAATTTAAAATAATGATAAGTTTGTGTTGTTTTATAAGTCACTAAATTTTTGGTAATTGGTTATGGCAGCTATAGGAAACCACAGACTATGATACCTGGAATACTTAAAAATCTGGAAGTGGTTTAGAATTGGGTAATGGGGAGAGGCTAGAAGAATTTTGAGGAGCAGGACTTAAGAATGCCTAGATGAGAAGGGTGCCTGGAGGGGTCAGTCAGTTAAGGATCCAACTCTTGGTTTCATCTCAGGTCATGATCTCATGGTTTATGCGTTCAAGCCCCATGCTGGACTCTACATTGACAGTGTGAAGCCTGCTTGGGATTCTCTCTCTTACTTTCTCTGCCTCTCCCTTGCTGATGCACTTGCTCTTTCTCTCTCTCTCAAATAATAAATTTTTTTAAAAAAATCTAGATTAGATTACCTTGGACAGGTTAGCAGCAGAAGCATGGGTGTTAGTGACTCAGCTAGTGAGAAGTCAGAAGAAAAATTATAGTAGAAAAAAAAAACCTATGTTGGTTTTTATAAATATCTAAGCAGACTGTTGGTAGAAATATGCATGTTAAAAGTGCTGCTGCTGAGGGCTCGGAAGGGCATGAGGAACATGTTATTAGAAACTGGAGAAAAGGGGCTCTGGTTATATTAGCACTAGGAAGCTTAGCTGAATTCTGTCCAGAAGTTACATGGAAAGTGGAATGTGTAAATGATAAACTTGGATATTTAGCTGAAATGATTTCCAAGTAGTATTGAAGCTGTGGCCTGGTTTCTCCTTGCTGATTATAGTAAATATGAGAGGAAAGAGTGATGGAGGGAAAACCTGTAAAGCTAGGAGCCAGGACTTGATAACTTGGGAAATTCTCAGCCTATTCAACGGCAAAAGTGGTAGAGAATTAGGAGATTCACTGTCAGGAAGGCATGCTCTGGAAAAAGGGCCAAGGATGTAGCTGAACACTGGTCTGCTAGTGCCTCAGAAGAATAAAAAGGCTAAAATATCCTCTTTGAGGATATTAGGTGTGTCATTTATGGATCTCCTCAGCCATCTCAGTAGAAGGCAGAAACAGAGATGGGATTACCCAGGAAAGACCCATGGAGGAGGGCCTGTCTAATGGAGTGACATACATGGGAGACCCACAAAGCCAGGAGAATGCTGTATCAGCAGAAACACTGCTAGCTTGGACTAGAGGGGACACAGAGATGTTGAAATGAAAGAAGGGTGTTGGACTCCCTAAATCCTACCAGCAGGCTGATGAAACCACTGAGCTGCAAGCATATGCTACCATTCACGAAAAAGGAAGGATGGCTGCAGAGGTGGAGCCAAAAGACCAGAAGCAACTTTGAGCCACAGATTATTCTCAGGCCTTGAAGCCGAATGATTTGCCTGGTTAGATTTCAGAATTGCTTGGACCAGTGACTCCATTTTCCTCCTTTAAAAAAAAAAAAAAAAAAAAACTTTAAAAAAATGTTTGTTTATTTTTGAGAGCAAGAGAGAAAGTGTGTGAGCGGGGCAGAGTCACAGCGAGAGGGAGACACAGAATCTGAAGCAGGCTCCAGGCTCTGAGTGGTCATCACAGAGCCAGACTTGGGGCTTGAACTCACAGATCATGAGATCATGACCTGAGCCAAAGTCAGTTGCTCAACCCACTGACCCACCCAGGCGCACCCTCCCTCCTTTGTGAATAGGAATGGAATTAGAATTCTTTATGCCCGGGAATAGGTTGATGAAAAGTAGTGTTTGATAAAACTCAGCTGGCCACTTTGTGCTTATTGAATTGAAAAGAGAGAAGTACAGGGGTGCCTGGGTGGCTCAGGAGGTTAAACATCCGACTCTTGATCTTGGCTCAGGTCACCATCTCCTGGTTCATGAGTTTGAGCTCTTACTGGGGCTCTGTACTAACAGCACAAAGCTTACTTGGGATTCTGTCTCTCCATCTCTCTGCCCCTCCCCTGCTCTCTCTTTCTTGCTCTCTCTTTCAAAATAAATAAAATTAAAAAAGAGAAAGGTCTAAAAACATGAAAAGCTGTCAAGATATAGGTTTAATTAAAAACTAGAATGGGCAAGTGGGAATTTAAAGGAAGAAGTTAATATTAGAAATTTTGTATAGAAAAAATTGCTAGAACTTGATTGGACCTTGGGAGGTCAGGAGTAATCTTCAAGGATGTATATTTGCATGCAAGTGTGAATGAATGTGTGAAGCATGAAAGGTAAGAGTATCATTCTCCAATTACTTTCTTCCAATCTGGTCCTTTTTATCCAAATCCCTTACTGTACATAAATCTAACCTGTGTTTAAAGGTCCAGTAAAGCTTCTAATTCACTAAATTCTTTCTGACTCTTGTAACTCTCATTGAGGGTCCCATTCTCTAATTGAGTATATAACTTGGAACGCTAGACTCTTATGATACTCAAAGCAAAAATGCTTTTGTGGGCATTCAAGTTTAATCAACTATATACTATACCCCATATTACACATTTATAATGAACACTGGCATATTAAAGGCTCTGAGATTGTCCTGCAATAATGAACCTTGTTTAACTTTGTTCAGTTCAATGTTTCCCAAAGTTGTTTGGCTATTAAATACAGAGGCCACATCTTATACTTGTGTGTCAAGTATCTAATAAATACATAGATTCATGAAAATTCAGTATACATAGGCATTTCTATATAATAATGCTTACATTCTACTTTGTATCTACAAATAAAGCTGTACTCTGCTAGAGATCAACATAGGATATTTGTGTACATGTGCTTGTGTGTATTTACACAGATATTGTCTAACAGAAAGGAGGAATCAAATATTAAGGAAAAGTAAACAAAATGCACCATGATGCCTTAATTGACAAATGATGACATATACTGAATGCATTAAAATAAATTGAATTTAATATTAATAAAGTCCCTTTTAGGATTCTTTTCATGTGTCTTAGCTCTATACATCAACTTACCAATGGCAGCTTTGCCCCAGATTTGTACATGGAAGTCTGTTTTCCCTTTTGTGGATTTATTTAATATTTGAAGACTAGTTTTAAATCTGTGTTGTTGCTCATTTTTTTCATCTCCTTCCCAAGGATTCCATTCTTCACTTCCCAAAGTAGATTGTTCTATGTTTTAAAAAGAGTAACAGTGTTTATCAGTAAGGTAGAACTGCAGTTGTAGATAAATTCAAGCCATTTAAATCAGATGTCAGAGAGTGCTAATTTTAGTTTTTCATGGAGGTAAAGCAACTGAATTTGAACTGGTTAAACACACAATTTTAAAAAAGGAAGTCAAAATTTAATTTTTATTAAATTTCTTTTCTGAAAGACCTTAGAATGTTAACAAGAGACACAAACTTATCTCTCCCAAATGACACCTTCTAAAATAACTGGCTAACACGTATCCAGTTACAAGTTTAACTTTGTTCAATTCTTGGTCGGTTGCATATGCACACATAACCTACACATAAAAACAAGACTTCAGAATGTAAAGTGTCCAACAGTTTTAGCCACTATTGTGCAAAATTCTAAAAAAGGGAGAGGTAAGTCTGAGTCTGAAACTGACAGAGGTCAAAATACGGGACAGAGGATCACAATGTGGAGGCAAAACGCCCAGGCTTTCCCAAGTCGTTGCATGATTAGAAAAGGCTCTTTGTTCCCATGAGGAAACAGAGGTCTTAAACCCAGCGGCGTTCCCAAGAATTCCGGGACCACGCCTGGCGTACTCCAGAAGTGTTGGACAGGAGCGCGCGCCTGCCAGCTTTGGAGGCGGGCAGTGGGGACGGGCGAGGACTGGGACACCTGCACACGCCTCAAACCCGAGCCCACCGCCGGCAACCGAGAATGGCAGGCGTCAAGAGGCACCCGGGAGCCGCGGGCACTCCCGGACCCGAGAGCCAGGTCTGCGGCCACCCAGTGTCCTACCTCGGCCGCGCCTCTCCCGCGCCGTGGCCGCCCCCTTCCTTAGGCCCCGCGAAGACGCGGCCGGCGCCCGGCGGCGGCGCCCGAAGAAGACGTGGTAGGCGGCGTAGAGGGAGAAGAGGCAGTACAGGGCGATGAGAAACGAGCAGAGCCGCTTCCGCGTCAGCCGCATCCCACTCGGGCTTCCCGTCGGCCACCGCCACCCGGGAGCCGGGCGGGAGAAGTAGCCGGCACTCAGCGACCCGGCCCCGGCCACTTCAGGTGCAGGCCCAGGCCGGGGCGGAGCGACTCACCAGAATCGGCCTTGGCTCCGCCGAAGCCCCGCCCAGGAACCGCCCCCGCATCTCCGCCCCGCCCCCGTGCCCGCCCAGCTCAGGCCCCGCCCTCAGCTCCTCCCAAGCCTCTCCGAGGGCTCCTTCGCCCCGCCCCCCACAGGCCTGGTTGGTTCACGCTCTTCCCTTCGAAGCTCTGTTAGCCTCAGTCTTTGGAATTGGGAGATGGGAGACCGCGTCTTCCTGCGACCTGCTCCCTGACTTCCGAAGTGTACCCATGGCCTCTTTCAACCCTGTCCTCCATACGTATATAAAAACTTACCTGTTATCTGACCGTAAAGGAAAAAACAACAACACCGAAACAGCACTCACCTTGATCCATAAAGGCCATGTGCAAGCATGATCCCATGGCAGTTTCTGTTCCCAGCCCTTAGTACAGGGCCTACAACATTATGGATGAATGAACATACATGTCCAGTAAAAAAAGTTCAGTGCTGGCGCTCCTGGCCGGCTCTGTCGGTTGCTGGAGCACCTGCTCTCCATCTCAGTTGTGAGTGGCAAGACACTGTGAATGTAATTAATGCCACTCAATGGTACACTTAGAAATAGTTAGAATAGCATCTTTGTTATGTATGCCTCACTATAATAAATATATTTGAGAAAACTGAGTTTTGTTACTTGAGTGCAAATAGGAGTACAGTCTTTCGTCAAATAGGGGCTGTAAAATTGAACCTTGTCAATAAACTCTTTGTCAAGCCCTTGTGAAATTTGGCTACAATTTTTTGTCAGTTGTGTTCAGTATTTTTTAAAGTAAGCTCCATGGCCAGTGTGAGACTTGAACTCATGACCCTGAGGTCGGGGGCCATGGCTCTACAGACAGAGCCATCTAGGAACCCCTGTGTCTAACACTGTTGTTCAACTTGTTTGGCAGTCTTGGTAGCCAGAGAGCTTGTAGGACACGAGAGTGGATTAGGACATCAGAGGCCTCACTTGCTGTGTCCTGACTGATTAAACTCTCCAACTTGATGTAGTTTTCTTAACATTTCTGGATAAAGTTTCCATCTCTTTCATTAGCAACAAACAAACAAAAAACCTTAACTTTCCAGGGCACCTGGGTGGCTCAGTCATTAAGTGTCTGACTTAGATAATGATCAAGTCATGGCTCAGGTCATAATCTCGCTGTCCCTGAGTTTGAACCCCTCCTCGGGCTCTGTGCTGACAGCTCAGAGCCTGGAGCCTGCTTTGGATTCTGTGTCTCCCTCTCTCTCTTCCCCTCCCCTGCTTGTTTCTCTCTCTCTCTTTCTCTCTTTCTCTCTCTCTCCCTCAAAAATAAATAAACATTAAAAAAAAAAGCCACACCTTACCTTTCCAGAATTTTATGTTCTTGGGGTCTGGACTCTGTCTTCCACAGTGACATCCAGATAATTTGATAAGGAAAATTTTATGGCTGGAAGGAAATTTAAATTTAGGTCCAGAGGGATGAAGTAACTTGACCAACATCTTATACTTTTTTTGGTGTCTGAGTTGGACTAAAATCCCTGCATCTGTTTTCAGTTCTGTGTTCTTGACATTATAGTAGCTACGTCCTGGTCCCTCATCTCATCCTAGTTTTTTTTTTTTTTTAATTGTTTTTGTTTTGTTTTGTTTTGCTTAATCAGATCCTAATGATGAACTGCTTGAATTTAATCATAGATCTCAATGATCCAGTTTCCAATTGGACTTTGAATAAGTTCGATTCAAATATGTTCAAATAAGTTCGATTCAAACAATATGTTCGATTGTTCCTCCATATTAAATCCATTTTCAAAGGATGACTGTGCCACAGTCAAGGATATAAAACAAGGTAGTACAAACTTTAAAGACAGTTCCAAAGAAGTTCTCAAAGTACTCTGAGCACAATTAGTGGAATTATTATGTATATCCAACAAAGATATTTATTCAAAACTAGATAGCTGTCATCAAATGAAGGGGTAAAAATTTCTTTGCATACAGATTCTCGTTTTTGGCCTTTTCTCCTAAAAAATATGTTTTGTTTTTGTTTTTTACTTTCCTATGGCTATTCTTCTTAGCCTAATATTAGCTTTAGTACATATTAACTATATAACCTTAAGTCAACTTACTTGCTATCTTTCAGTTTTCTGTAAAGTGGGGTTAATATGGTTTTTATTTTTTAAAGAAATAATTTCTTTTTTTGCTTCTGCTCACTTCCTTTGCCCAAATAAAATATTTCAGATTCGACTTTTGTTGTTGTTAAGAGTCTTTAGAGTGACATTTTAAAAAGAAAACAGCATTTTTAAAGGGAAATAAACACCCATAATGATTGTGAATTTGAAGGTGACATTGTTGGGAACTTGTGCCTAGTACTGGATCTGGCATATTTTAGGTGTTTAGTAAATGTTTGCTGGTTGAATTCTCATCAGTGTTAAAAAATGAATTATGGGGCCGCCTGGGTGGCTCAGTCAGTTGAGTGTCAGACTTCAGCTCAGGTCGTGATCTCACTATTCATGGGTTTGACCCCGTATTGGGCTCTGTGCTGACAGCTCAGAGCCTGGAGTCTGCTCGGGATTCTCTGTCACCCTCTCTCTCTGTGCCTCCCCCCTCAAAATAAATGAACGTTAAAAATTTTTAAAAAATTGAGACCAACTGTAGCCACATAGCTTAAGTGTCAGGACTGAGAACATAGGCCATCTCTATTAACATGACTTTTCTCTTGTTTTAGTAAATTCTTGCCCAAGAGCATCAGTCCATAAACTAATAACTAACTTCACTGTTTATTTCAGGAAAACTTCTGCAAACTAGTTGATCTTAAAAAACGCTTGCTCTTCTTGGCAAGTTTCTCTTTTAGATGAAATACATGGTTTACCTGGGCAAATACTTGGCGTATAAAACTTATGACATACTTTTCTTATGAAAAAACATTTTAGGAGGCGCCTGGGTGGCTCAGTCGGTTGGGCATCCAACTTTGGATCAGGTCATGATCTCGAGGTTGGTGGGTTCGAGCCTCACATTGGATTCTGTGCTGGCAGCTCAGGGCCTGGAGCCTGTTTCGGATTCTGTGTCTCCCTCTCTCTCTGCCCCTCCCCCACTCATGCTCTGTCTCTCTCTGTCTCAAAAATAAAAAAATAAACTATAAAAAATTTTAAGAAAAACATTTTAGTTATCAGGACTTGCTTCAAAATTATTGCAGTAGTGTGCCTGCCAATTAGGGTGTCCATCTGTCCCGATTTTCCCAGGTCTGAATGGTCCCCGGGACGTAGGGTTTTTAGTGCTAAATCTGGGAAAGTGTCAGAAAACTAAGGACCTACTCGCCACTATACCACCAGCCCTAAGCTATTATGTCAAAAACTTTATTCAGTCCCCAAAACAATTCCTTGTTTTAAAAGAGCTGTCCTGAGCACCTGGGTGGCTCCATTGGTTAAATGTCCAACTTGAGCTCAGATCGTGATCTCACAAGTCCCAATGTGGGGCTTGAACTCACACTGCGATGACAGTGTACAGCCTGCATTAGATCCTCTGTTTTCCTCTCTCCCTTCCCCTCCCATGCTCAATTTCTCCCTCTCTCCTCCCTATCTCTCTCTCTTTCAAAATAAATAAACATTAAAAAAAAGAGCTGTCCTAAGTCATTTGTACTCACACTCCCATATCCTGTGAAGTATCACATGCCATCTTCCTCTTTCTGAGGCTACTAAGTTTCTTTCAAAGTACTGTTCTCCCTTACTGTAGTAGATGTAATAAATTTAGCTTTCTTTGATCACCAGGTTATTCTGGTGGTCTCTTGGGAAGATGGCAATTGTTTTACGTATATTTTTTATTTGGCCTATCTTTTCTGTGGGAATGACAATTATTTAAGGAAAGGGAGTATTTATTTTATAACTCCATAAAACACCCACTGTATCAATGTACACTCAAGTGCTACTATCTAATGGTTTTACTATTGAGAATAATATGCAAGATAAAACTAGTATGGGGTTGAGGTTGTCTTGAGTAGGGAAGAAGACCATACAAATGGAGGTGTTGTCTTACTTCAAACTACAAATGACTGTATAATTTGAATATAAGTTTTGGTTATGTATTTAGGCTACAAGGAAGGAATCTTCTTTCCTACTTTATTATTTTTTTAGTGGGCCTCACACCCAACATGAAGCCCAATTCTGGGTCCAACATGGGGCTGGAAGCCATGACCTTAAGATCAAAAGACCTGAGCTGAGATTGAGAGTCGATGTTTGACCTACTGAGCCACACAATCACTCCACAAAGGAAGGAATAGTCAAATTGATCTAAATATACCAGTATTCATTTTTCTTTCTCTTTGTTTTTAATGTACGAGCTATGGCTAAGAGCTTCTATATTAATGTAATCTCCTTAGGCTGGGATGGATGAATGGAGAGAGGGAAAGGGAAAGAGAATTGGTGGGGAGTGGAGTGAGGTGGAAGAGGAGACTAAATAAATACCCTCTGAGTTTGGAGCTCCAGGAATAGGGAACCATACCTAGAAAGATAAAACATGGGAGGGAAGGTATACATAAAGGAAATGAGATAAATTAAACTAAAGCAAATCTAAAAATTTTATTTGGTGAAATTTTCATCTCTGTCTGCAAAAGGAAGAATTATTAATCAACAAAATAGAAAGCAAAAAGTCTTAATACCCAAGTGCCTTCTGCCAGCTCCTTGAGAAATATTACACATTTATTCTTAGAAATCCACAGTACAAATTCCTTGTGATACCTGGCCAAAACTCTCCCCTATGTTTATTAAGGTGTAAGTAATACTCAAGAAGTGTATTAACTACTTTTGAGAGATTTTTTACAGCTTGGCCAAAACCCTTTGTTTCAAACAAAGTAGTTTTGTTTTTTTTTTAATTGTCAGGTACTTCTAGTAGGGGTTGGCCATGCAGCAAATCTTTAAATCATTAACTATAGCTATATTAAATTTATAAGAATCAATCCCAATAAGATACATTTGTTAAAAGTTTATTTATTTATTTTGAGATAGAGAGAAGGATAACCAGAGGGGGAGGTGCAGACAGTGGGGGACAGAGGATCCATGAGGGGCTCAAACTTACAAACCGTGAGATGGTGACCTGAGCTGAAATCAGAAGCAAAATGACTGAGCCACCCAGGTGCTCCAAGATACATTTTTTTCTATGTAAGTATGATAATGATATAAATAACTGAAGAAAATCTACTGAAATTTATTGACACTGGGAAATCGTGAGCACACTGTAATGTTTTCTTCAACAACCAACTAAACAGCAAACAAAGCCAAACAGACACAACTGGAATATAAAGGTTAGAGACAGCAGAACCATAAAGTGACACGGAAGGTAGAGGTGAGTAGAAACAGGCTCTGTGCAAACATCGCTTCTTTTGCTTCCTTTCTCTTCCTTTCTCTCATGCATGCCCCTGCCCCCACCAGACCCTAAGCTCTCTACACAATTTCATCACTGCTTTAATGTTTCATCACAATTTTTGTTTATGTGTTATATGTAATCCCCTAGCTTTAGTCCAAAGCTATTTGAGATTATTACTTTTATATTCCTAAATGCTACGGATATCCATGGACTCTATTTTACTATAAGCTTTCTGGGTGGGTGTCATAGCCACTGAGAGGGATTCATGGGCAGCTAGAATCCACGGAGCTCTATCTCTAATTTACCACTGATTTGGTATTTGCTGGTTTTCTAATAGCTTGGAGAAGTCTACCGTAGGGTCCCAGGAGTGACACAAGTGTTTCAACTTCTTAGTGCTATTTAGTTAAACTCCCTGTGTTTTTACGGTCGTCTCATTTTTTGGGCTTGTAAGAATGTCAACATTTGGTATATTCCTCAACTTTGACTTCCCATCACAAGGTTTTAATGGCGTGTACATATTCCTTTAATCCATCATCTTCACACATTTGTATTTCTATTAACTCACCCTGATGGACACTTCAGACTAATACTGCACATCAGTAATTGAAGTTTACTTTTATAAACTCAGTTGTGTTTATTTCATACCAGGGTTATTGCTAGCTACTTCAAATTGATTGGAAAGCATTCCCGCTTTTCTAAGGTCCTAGAACAGGTTATACAGCATAGAAAATACTTAATCCTTGACAGCTTCATTGTACTTTTCACTAATATTTACTGGTCCTAGAACAATTTTTGGAGATAATTCTTAAATACCAGTTAATTGGTTTATTTGTAATACTTCATAAGTCTGCTTTGGCAATTTTAGTTTTCAAAGAGAACAATTTACTTCAATGGGATTGAAAAATATCCAGATACATCCCTTCTCTAATTTCTAATTTCGTTTTTGGGGGTTGTTCTCTTATATTAAAATTTCCAGGTTTTCTATTTGATTTTATTATTTTATTTGTTTTCCCCTTCCTTTCCAACCATCTTTAGATTTATTTATCAGTTCTAGTTTTTCTATTTTGCTATTAATAGATTGTACATTATTTTTTTTTCTTCCTTCTATTTTCCTGTTTGTTTGACCTTTCCCCTAACTTTCTCAATTGGAAAGTTTCTTTAAATTTTTTTTACCATTCCTTCTTAATAATGAAATCATAGAAACCTATAAATTTACCTCTACAACACTGGTCATGTTCTGAAAGTGCAATGCTTTTCTCTTTGCTATTTGGGTACTTTTAAATCTAGTAGGATTTATAAGAGAGTGCTTGGGATTTTTTAAGTAACAAGTGTTAAATATTTAATTTGGCTTTTTAATTTTACAAATGCAATGGCTAAAATGATATTCTGTTGCTTTAATGAGCATTTCTCTGGTTAATAGTGAGTTTTAGTATCTTTCAGTTTATTAATTAATTAATTTCTGTTTTCCTCTTCTGTGAATTGTATGTTTTGAACAGTTTTCTATTCATTGCTTGTCATTTACTTTTGATTGTGGGGCTTCTTTTATTTATTTTATATTACAATCATCTGTGTTGTTTTTTTTTTAAGTTTATTTATTTCTTTTGAAAGGGGAGGGGCAGAGAGAGAATCTCAAGTGCAGAGCCTGACATGGGGCTCAACCTCCAAAATATATTGTATTCTTCTGATTTTTGGTGTTCTATTAATTTTATTAATATTGTTTTTTATTGTAAAGACATTCTAAATTTAATATAGCTAAATTTATCAATAAATTCTTTTATAGTTTGCTATGTGTGTGTATGTGTGTGTGTGTGTGTGCATGCATGTATGCTTTAAGAAAACCTTCTCTGGAAAATTCTGTTGATTAAAATTGTATTGGGGACTCGTGTGTGGCTCAGTTGGCTGAACTTCTGCCTTTTGATCTCTGCTCAGGTCATGATTGGCAGTTCATGAGTTGGAGTCTCACATGGGGCTGCTTGGGGTTCTCTCTCTCTCTGCCCCTCCCCCACTTGTGCACCCTTAAGTGCACATACATGCTGTCTGTCTCTCTCTCAAAATAAATAAATTTAAAAAATTATATTGGATTTCTAGAATAATTGGGTTAGAGTTGACATGTTACAATAGTGAGTATTCCCACCAGTAGTGTTACAAGTTATCCCAGTAACAATTATTGATAGACTATCCTTTAATGACTGATCTGCAAGAACTCCTCTGCAACATTAGGCTTTCTTTTCAGTGTGGATCTAGTTCTGATTTCTAGGCCTTTCTTGTGTCATTTACTACAACTATAACCATCTCAGTTACTATATACCACTGTCTCAGTCACCGTAGCTTCATACTAAGTCTTCATATTTGTAGGGCAAGTCTCCCTAACCTGTTCTTTTTAATACCTGTCTTGGTTATTCTTGGCCCTTTGCTTTTCTCTGTAAATCTTAGGATTAGCCTGTCAAGTTTCACTAAAATCTCTCTTGAATTATAAATGAAATTTTATGGCATTTATAGAATAATTTGGGACTGAGTTTTTATTAAAAAAAACTTAATGCTCATTTTTGAGAGAGGAAAGAGAGGGACACAGAGCATGAGTAGGGGAGGGGCAGAGAGAAAGAGACACAGAATCTGAAGCAGGCTCCAAGCTCTGAGCTGTCAGCACTGAGCCTGACATGGGGTTCGAACTCATGAACCTGTGAGATCATGACCTGAGCCGAAGTTGGATGCTTAACTGAGCCACCCAGGCGCCCCTGTTTTGTTTTATTTTTATTTAATAGAGAATTATTTTTTTTAATGTTTTTTATTTATTTCTAGGAGAGAGAGACCACGTGAGCAGGGGAGGGTCAGAGAGAGAGGGAGTCACAGACTGAAACAGGCTCCAGGCTCTGAGGTGGCAGTCAGCACAGAGCCCGACGTGGGGCTCGAACTCACAAACCGCGAGATCATGACCTAAGTGAAAGTCAGACGCTTAACCGACTAAGCCACCCAGGCGCCCCGAGAATTATTATTTTCATTAATGTTATTTGTTAATGGTTTATATTTTAATAACAATAACATTTATTATTAAGTTACTTGTTTACTATGTTTATACATTTTTTCATTTCAAAATATAAATATATCATTTTTTGGTATTTGAAAAGATTAGATTTGAAATTTAAAATATGTCTGCATTATTTTGCATTTGAAAATATCATTTGTATTTGTATATATATTTTCATATTTTAAAAAATCATTTTTGTATTTGAAAATATAAATATACAACACTGAAAACAACATATATTCTTGTCCCTGTGTTGATTAATTCTGAACCAAATGATACTTTTCCTCTGCTTTAAATTTTTTTAATGTATTTTTAAAATTTATTTTTGAGAGAGAGAGAGAGAGAGAGACAGAGCACAAGCAGGGGAGGGGCAGAGAGAGACACACACATAAAATCTGAAGTAGGCTCCAGGCTCTGAGCTGTCAGCACAAATCCTGACGCAGGGCTGGAACTCGTGAAGTGTCAGATCATGACCTGAGATGAAGCTGGTTGCTTAACCGACTGAGCTACCCAGTTGCCCCATACTTTTCCTGTTTTTAACTAACCAATACTATAGCAGGTAAATCTAGCTTTGCTACTTGCTCCAGGAAATAATTGCTCCTGGAGGTTAAGATTGTAAACCAATTCAAAGAGTTTACTTATCAAGGGATTCACTAGGGATGAACTATGTTCATCTAACCAAAGCTATAATGTCATAAATTCTCTCTGATCCCAGCTAGTTCCCTGCCCTCCAGGATTTACCTTGAGATCACCTAGCCCAGGCCCTAGAACTCTGTATCTGCCTCTTCTGAGACATTTTACTCAGACTCTATCAAGTTTCTTTCCTTCTTTGTTACAGTGGCTCTAATAAACTTGGTTTTCACTGATTAACAGGTTTTTCTGGTGTTCTTTTGGGGAACAGAAAACTTTTGTTTACAAAATACTGTTATTGACTCCACTGTTGGTATTTTTCATATTTGAATATTGGTAAGATTTTCCTTGTTAGTCCTGTAGATAAAGGTTGCTTAGTCTCCCCTGGGGGAGTCGAATCTGTGCTGGGTAAAGGACAAAAGTAAATTGCCTTGAGATTTGAAAGTATCTCTAGGGGTGCCTGGTGGCTCAGTCAGTTAAGCATCTGATATCGCCTCAGGTCATGAACTCACTTTGTGAGTTCAAACCCCATGTTGGGCCCTTGGCTGTCAATGCAGAGACTGCTTTGTTTCCTCTGTCCCCTACTCTTTCTATCCCTCCCTCTCTCCCTCTCTCAAAAATAAATAAACATTAGAGCATCTGGTGGAGGCAAGATGGCAGAGAAATAGGGAGCTCCTTACTCCTGCCCGCCTGCTCAAACAAAGAAGGGCTGTAGCCAAAGGACAATGGACCGCAAGAGTCTAAGAGGAAAAGAGACAGAGTCCACTAAGAAGACAGCCTCATAGGCTGTGAACTGGGGAAGATAAAAACAGGCTGGGACCTGGAGGCACGGAGGAGAGGAGCCCCTTCCTTGGAGAGATGAGGGGAAGAGAAAGAGCGGCTGAAACTGCTCCCTGGAGAAGAGAAAAAACTTGGCCTGAGACAGAGAGGGATCCTATCATCCCATATCTAACCACATGGCATTTTGGAGAGAGATCCTATCTCTAGTTGCGGTGCTTTCTTTGAGCTGGGGGCCCCAGTCCCAGGCTGCACCAGGAGGAACTTCTCCCTTACTCCACCTACACAATCACAGGCTGGGAAGCAGCCCCGCCTACGGGATTACATTTCGGGTGGTATCACTAAAGCATGAGGTCTAAGATCTGAAAATGAGGAGGGGTTTGAGACCTAAAACACGGCCCACCTTGGCTACACCCGCAGCACAGGGAGATCGGACCCAAAGGAGTGATTTGCAACGCTTCATTCAAGAAGAGACTGGGGCACCGCTATTTTTCTCCCCAAAACCACCAAGGTGGGGCCTCAAGGAGCGGCGCCCTCAGGACCTGCAGTGGAGGCGAGACCTGCCTAGACCAAACCACGCCCATCTGCACTGGAGAGCTGCTTTTTAAAAAATTACTGGAGCCCAGGGCAAGACCAACATGGATGCATTGCTGTGATTAATTCTAGATCAATTCTTGCTATTCAGATATATTTTCCTGTATCTCATTCTTATCTCTCCCCTCTGCTGGACTGGGCACTCTTGTTTTTGGTTTGCTTAAACAGTCACATTTAATCCATTCTCTTGATGCATATTCTATACCTCTGTCATTACCTTCCTTTCTCTCTCTCCCTGGAATAATCACACTGTTTGGTTTCTCTGGGTAACATTATCTTCATTTTTTTCTCCTCGACTCCTACCATACTCTCCTTTTTCTCTCTCTGAATTAAGCCTTTTAGTCTCTCTGCCTGATCAATGTTCAATTTCGCTTTCTCCCCACCCCTCATTTCTCTCTTTGTATATGCTCTTCCATCAGCACTGCCTCCATCCTGCTCTTTATTTGTAGCTGGGATTTCTGGTTTTATGCTTTTAGACTGTTTTTTGTCTTTTGTTATTTTTGTTTTGGGTTTTTTTTCTTTTGCTTTGCTTGTTTGCTTGATTTGTCTGTGTGTTTGCGTGCTTTTCTTCCCTGTTTGTCTGCTTTCCTTTCCAGGGCTACCTCAAGAAATAAGCCAAAGTACACATGGTGGAGAGTCCCAAATATCACTATGAGTAGGGAAATAAAATAAACAAATTCTCAACAAGAGAGACTAAGGGACACCATTAACAAAACACTTCCTGAATGAACAGGTCATGGACAGTCAATAAGCCTTCTTTAATACAGAGGTACTCACTGGTACAGAGTGCATAACAAGCTTTTAAAACTTACAAGAGACAGAAACCTAGCCAAAATGACGAAATGGAAGGACTCTCCTCTAAAGAAATTCCAGGAAGAAATGCTCAAAAACAATTGCTTCCAGGAAGAAATTGCTCAAAACAGATATAAGCAACATAAATGAACAAGAATTTAGAACAATAGTCATAAAATTAATCGCTGGGTTTGAAAAAGGCATGGAAGACACCAGAGAAGCTACTGTTACAAAGATTATGGACCTTAAAAATAGTTGTGATGAATTTAAAAATGCTATAAATGAGGTGCATAATAATATGGAGGTGGCCACTGCACAGATTGAAGAGGCAGAGAGGAGAAGAGGTGAATTAGAAGACACAATTATAGAAAAGAGAAAGCCAGGAAAAAGAGAGATCAATTGATCCAGGAGCACAAAAGGAGAATTTGAGAACTGAGTGATGCAATCAAATGGAACAATATCTGTATCACAGGAGTTCTAGAAGAATAAGAGAGAAAAGGGGGCTGAAGGGGTACTTGAACAAATTATAGAGAACTTCCCCAATCTGGGGAAGAAAACAAGACATTGAAATCCAAGAGGCACAGAGGACTCCACTCAGATGCAACTTGAATTGATCTTCTGTATGACATATCATAGTGAAACTAGAAACATATAAGGATAAAGAGAGAATTCTGAAAGCAGCTAGGGATAAAAGGGCCCTAACATACAAAAGGAGGCCTATCAGAGTAGTAGGAGACCTACGTACTGAAACTTGGCAGGCCAGAAAGGAATGGCAGGAAGTCTTCAATGTGATGAACAGGAAAAATATGCAGCCAAGAATCTTCTATCCAGGAAGCCTGTCATTCAGAATAGAAGGAAAGATAAAGGTTTTCCTAAATAAACAAAAATTGAAGGAATTCATCACCACTAAACCAGCCCTACAAGAAATCCTAAGGGGGACTCTATGAGGGAAATGTTGCAAGGAACATAAGGTACCAGAAACACCAATAAAAGCATGAGTCATACAGAGAACACAATGACTCTAAACCCATATTTTTCAATAATAACACTGAAATGTAAGTGGACTAGATGCTCCAATCAAAAGACATAGGGTATCATAATGGATAAAAAACCAAAATTTATCTATTTGCTGTCTACAAGAGACTCATTTTAGATCTGAGGACATCTTTAGATTGAAAGTAAGGGGATGGGAAAATATCTATCATGCTACTGGAAGTCAAAAGAAAGCTGGAGTAGCTATACTTATATCAGACAAACTGGACTTTAAAGTAAAGGCAGTAACAAGAGATGAAGAAGGGCATTATATAATAATTACAGGGTCTATCCATCAGGAAGAGCTAACAATTATTTTTTTTTACCAAATTCGTGAGTACCCAAATATATAAAACAATTAATCACAAACAGAAATAATCTTATGGATAAGAATGTGCTAATAGCAGGGGACTTTAATACTCCACTTACAGCAATGGATAGATCAACTAGATAGAAAATCACTAAGGAAACAATGGACCTGAACAACATATTGGACCAGATGGATTTGACAGATATATTTAGAACTCTACATCCTGAGGCCGTGGAGTTCACTTTCTTCTCAAGTGCACGTGGCACATTCTCCATGATAGATCACATACTGGGACATAAAGCAGCACTGAATAAATATAAAAGAATTGAGATCATACCATGCACACTTTCAGACCACAATGCTATGAAACTTGAAATCAACCACAGGAAAAAGTGGAAAACCTCCAAAAACATGGAGGTTAAAGAACACCCTACTAAAGAATGAATGGGCCAATCAGGCAACTAGAGAAGAAATTAAAAAGTATATGGAAACAAATAAAAGTGAAAATACAACAATCCAAACTCTTTGGGATGCAGCAAAGGCAGTCCTAAGAGGAAAGTACATTGCAATCCAGGCCTATTTCAAGCAACTAGAAAAAGCACAAATACAGAATCTAACAGTGCACTTAAAGTAACTAGAAGCAGAGCAGCAAGAGTACCCCAAACCCAGCAGCAGAAGAGAAATAAAGATCAGAGCAGAAATAAACAATATAGAATAAAAAAAAAAAAAAAAAACCAGTGGAACAGATCATGAACCAAGAGTTGGTATTTTGAAAAAATAAAAAAAATTGATAAACCTCTAGCCAGGCTTCTCAAAAAGAAAAGAGAGAGCACCCAAATAGACAAAATCATGAATGAAAATAGATTTATTACATCTAATCCCTCAGAAATACAAGCAATTATCAGGGAAATCTATGAAAAGTTATATGCCAACAAACTGGACAAACTAGAAGAAATGGATAAATCCCTAAAGACACACTACCAAAATTCAAATGGGAAGAGATAGAAAATCTGAACAGACCTACAACTAGTGAAGAAGTTGAATCAATGATCAAAAATCTCCCAAAAAATAGAGTCCTGGGCCAGATGGCTTCCTTAGGGAATTCTACCAGACATTTAAAACAGAGTTAATACCCATTCTTTTCAAGCTATTCCAAAAAATAGAAATGAAAGGAAAACTTCTGAACTCATTCTACGAAGCCAGGATCACGTTGATTCCCAAAGTAGATAGATACCCAGCAAGAAAAGAGAACTATAGGCCAATATCCTTGATAAATACGGATGCAAAAATCCTCAACAAGACACTTGCAAACCGAATTCAACTCTATATAAAAAGAATGATCCAACATGATCAAGTGGGATTCGTTCCTGGGTTACAGGGCTGGTTCAATTCGTGAATCAATCAATGTGATACATCACATTAACAAAGGATAAAACCATATGATCCTGTCCATAGATGCAGAGAAAGTACTTGACAAAATACAGTATCCCTTCTTTTTAAAGACCCTTGTGAAAGTCGGGATAGAAGGAACTTACTTCAACATCGTAAAAGCCACCTATGAAAAGCCCTCAGCTAACATCATCCTCAACGGGGAAAAACAGAGCTTTCCCCCTGAAATCGGAACATGACAGGGATGTCCACTCTCACCATTGTTGTTTAACATAGTGCTGTAAGTCCTACCGTCAGCCATCAGACACCAAAAGGAAATAAAAGGCATCAGAATTGGCAAAGAAGAAGTCAAACTTTCACTTTTTGCAGACGACATGATACTCTACATAGAAAACCCGGCAGTCTCCACCAGAAGCCTACTAGAAATGATCCAAGAATTCAGCAAAGTTGCAGGGTACAAAATCAATGTACAGAAATTGGTTGCATTTTTATACACCAACAATGAAGCAACAGAAAGAGAAATCAAGAAACTGCTCCCATTCACAATTGCACAAAAATCCATAAAATACCTCGGAATAAACCTGACCAAGGATATAAGAGATCTGTATGATGAACACTATCAAAAACTTATGAAGGAAATTAAAGAAGATGCAAAGAAATGGAAAAACATTCCATGCTCATGGATTGGAAAAATAAATATAGTTAAAATGTCATTACTACCCAAAGCAATCTACACATTCAATGCAATCCCAATCAAAATTGCACCAGCATTCTTCTCAAAACTAGAACAAACTATCCTAAAATTTGTATGGAACCACAAAAGACCCCGAATAGCCAAAGTAATATTGAAGAAGAAAACCAAAACGGGAGGCATCACCATCCCAGACTTTAGCCTCTACTACAAAGCTGTCATCATCAAGACAGTATGGTATTGGCACAAAAACAGACACATAGACCAATTGAATAGAACTGAGAACTCAGAGCTGGAATCAAAAATATACAGCCAACTAATCTTTGACAAAGCGGGAAAGAGTATTCAATGGAAAAAAGACAGCCTCTTTAACAGATGGTGCTGGGAGAACTGGACAGCAACATGCAGAAGAATGAAACTAGATCATTTTCTCACACCATACACAAAAATAAACTCAAAATGGATTAAGGACCTGAACGTGAGACAGGAAACCATCAAAACCCTAGAGGAGAAAGCAGGAAGCAAACTCCTTGGCCTCCACCGCAGCAACTTCTTACTTGACACATCTCCAAAAGCAAAAGAATCAAGAGCAAAAATAAACTATTGGGACCTCATCAAAATTAAAGGCTTCTGCACAGTAAAGGAGACAATCCATAAAACTAAGAGGCAACCAACGGAATGGGAAAAGATAGTTGCAAATGACATGTCACATAAAGGGCTAATATCCAAAATCTATAAGGAACTCACCAAGCTCCACACCTGAAAAACAAACAACCCAGTGAAGAAATGGGCAGAAGA
>NW_024080718.1:66116-86661 GCF_003009895.1 Hyaena hyaena | reverse complement strand
GACGAATGGATCAAGAAGATGTGGTTTATCTATACCATGGAATCCTACATGGCAATGAGAAAGAATGAAATCTGGCCATGTGTAGCAACATGGATGGACCTTGAGGGTGTTATGCTGAGCGAAATAAGTCAGGCAGAGAAGGACAGATACCGTATGCTTGCACGTATAGGAGGATTGGGAAGAACTCAGTGGAGGACCATGGGGGAGAAGAAAGGGGGAAATAGTGGGGGAGAGGGAGGGAGGCAAACCATGAGAGACTCTTGAATGCTCAGAACAAACTGAGGACTGATGGGTGTGGGGGGGGGAGAGGGGGGTGATGGGCATGGAGGAGGGCACTTGTGGGGATGAGCACTGGGTATTATATGGAAACCAACTCGACAATAAACTATTTGTAAACAAATAAAGTAAAATATTAAAACAGGCAAAACTAAAAAAATAATTAAAAAATAATTCTCTTTAGTTTTTCCGTTATATTCTTGGGTATTAAGCTTCCTTTCATATCATGACATCAATTTTGTAATTGCTGTGGTTGGCATATCTAAGCTTTCCCTCTGGCTGCACCTCATACTCCAGAAACTCATGTCCGAGCTTGCCTTGTGCCCTACACAGTATCACAGTAGAAATCATTGGCCATAGCCATTTTTGTTCCCTCTTTTGTAGGAAGCTGCATAACAAACCTTGGTTAACCCCTTTGATCGATTCATCACAAGGTACTCCCATGTGCTCGTGATGCACTCGTCAATAAACTTCTGTTTCTTTCTCTGGTGTTAAAAAAGAAATCACTCATTTTTATCTTTTGTTTTTGTTTACTTTAATTTAGGTTTAACTCTCAAGCAGCACATAGTTGGATTTTCCTTTTTAACTAGTATTTGCCTATCATTATGGGTCATTAAGCCTTTGGTGCATGTGGTTATAACTGCTTTGTACATCTTCTGCTCTTGTGCTTTATATCTTTTGTGCAACCTTTCTCTTTCTTTCATTTTGTCTTTGCTATCTAGATTTTTTAAAATTTGGTGTTATCTTTTCCAGAGACTTGGAAGAAATTTTGTAACTGTTTTACTTTTGCAATAGTTTTTGTAGGCTTTGTTTTTAATGAAAAGAGTTTTTAGCCTATATTTCTATGATTATCAAAGTAAAAAAAAAATTAAATGATGTATTTTGCTCCATTTCTTCCCCGTTTTTGTAAGAAGAACCTGGGTTGAGTTGAAGATGCCATTAAATGACTGATTTGACATTCTACATTCTATGTTTCAGTACCTGGCAGTGGTAGAATGCTTTCTTGTTCACTTGTATCCCTTCCTCAGGGGAGAATATATATCCTTGGCCTGTTGAGTGATGTCAGGCTTAAAGAGAATTCGCTTTGGCTAAAAACTTAGAGCAGAAGCATCGTGTGGCACTTTCAGGCAGAAGTATATTTATTTATTTATAATTTTTAAAAATGTTTATTTATTTTTTGACACAGAGAGAGCAGGGGAGGGGCAGAGAGAGAGGGAAACAGAATCCGAAGCAGGCTCCGGGCTCTGAGCTGTCAGCATAGATCCCGACACGGAGCTTGAACCCATGAACTGTGAGATCATGATCTGAGCTGAAGTCAGACGCTTAACTGACTGAGCCACCCAGACATCCCTCCAGGTAGAAGCTTAGGAGGCAGCCTGTGCTCTGCGTTCCTCTCTCCTCCATCACTGTGATGGGCATGTTCTGGATTGTTTCTTTGCCCTCAGCCTGGGTGCTGCTGGACTAAAGGTGAGGATTATGCAGGTCCCCACTGCTGATTAGCTGGGGACATACGCTCTAATGAGAAAAACTGACCCCAGCTTTTATATGCCACTAAAAGTTTAGGACTCTTTGTTACCTCAGCATTACTTAGGCTCGGAGCCTCGAGCCTGCTTCGGATTCTGTGTCTCCCTTTCTCTCTCTGTCTCTCTCTGCCCTTCTCCTCATCATGCTCCATCTCTCTCTCTCTCAAAAATAAATAAACATGAAAAAAAATTTTTAAAAATGTCTTCTGGAATATCCAAGAACTGTCCTCAGGCAAAGCAATTATGCTTTACAGGAGAGGAATCAGTAGTCTCCTCAGAGATACAGGTAGAGAGGCCTTTGAGAACAAAGTATTCAATAATGAAGAGTTTTGTCTTTATCCTGAAGGCAGCAGGCATCTGGTGATGGTCTTAAGCACACATTTATTCATTCAACAAAAAGTACTGGACAATGACTACATGCTTGTCACTACTTTTAGTGACGGCACCAGCTGTGAGCAAAATGAGGGCCTGCTCAAATGGACCTTTCTTGTGGCAAGATGACAAGTTCTGTTCCAGACACTGTGGCAACATGAGCATAGCCAACTCAATAGTCTCTGATAGGACTATCCTTGTGTATTCCCTTAAAATTTACTATGAGAAAGTTTTGATCAACCGTTGGTGGCATCGTTCATTTCACAAGTATGTATGGAACTATGTGCAAGACGTGTAACACAGTCAGCCTAAAAAAACAGCATCTGAAGGATTTGGGCCAATTTTCCAGTTTAAACTAAAAATATAGGCTTGAAATGTATCTTGTGTTTAAAATAAATGTTGATGAAAGGAATTTAAATAATCTGTATTTTTTTTCAAGTTTATTTTGAGTGAGAGACAGCACATGGGTAGGGGAGGAGCAGAGAGAGAGGAGAGTCCCAATCAGGCTCCAGGAGCTAGATACAGGGCTCCATCTCACAAACTGTGAGAACATGACCTGAGGCAAAATCAGGAATGAGATGCTTAACTAACTGAGCCACCCAGGCACCCCTAAATATTATTTGTAATAGATTTTGTGTTCTTTAATCTAACAGCGTAGCTGTTTTGAGTTAGCAAAAAGAAAAATATTAGTTGATAGAAATGGAGTCATCCAAAGAAAAAAACCCTGACTATTTTGGAATAAAGCAATACTGTCAAGATTATTATTAAAGGCAGAAGGGAAACTGCATTTAAAGAAAGTGAACAGAGGAGGGAGCTGCAGATAGAATTTTAACTATATGAATACGACTGTTTTTATATGAGAGTTTTCTGATATATACTAGTACAAATGATCACACTCTTTAACATATTTTATTACACATAAAAATGACATATTTCTATATTTGTGAATTGGCAGTGTTTCCTTGGGGGAAAGGAATGCCACAGGGTTAACGCTAGATGTGTGGTTAAAGGTATTTGCACTCAGTAATGTTTCTTTCATAAGTAAATCATGTTTCCAAGGTTACGCCAATCTGGGGGGCAAAATCGAATAATCATCACACTATAAAAAGAAGAAAGATTTCTCTGGCTCTGCCACCACCCACTCTGCATGGACACTTATCTCCAAATAGTGGCTTACGTGTGATATGCTGTGATGTTTATTTGCTTCTTCTTTCGCTTTGGTTTGCTGCTGATGCCTTCTGTGTGCAGCACTGAGGTAAGGCCCAGGGCCAGTGACATCGTCCTACACTGTACCCCCTTGCCATGCTGATACTGATTGGACTGATATTGGTGCCAAGAGCCTTTTGTCACTGCCATACTGCTGGCATGGCGACCGCTGGCTGTACAAAATATTGTCACTGATGCCACTTATCCACATCTCTTTTATCCTCTACTTATTTTTCAACCTAAATGATCCCTTTACTCTTATTTCCATCAGGCCTCAAAATATGCCCAGTCTTATCCAAAACCCAGGATAATGGCAATTTAGAATCAGGCTTGGATCTCAAAAACTCTTAGGACAATTGTATTGTCATTCTTTGGAAAAGTCAGAGGTAGAGGAGGGGGGGCCTGTATTGGTGAGTATACCTGAAACAATATTATCTAGTCTGAACTTGTACATGGACACAAAGGATACAAATGTTTCCAGTAATTATTCCTCAAATAACTCATTATCTATAATTTTTCTCATCCTTCAAAAACATAATCAGAGCTGTGCATATTGCTTTCTGGTCTCAGACCAGTTCTAGTCTATGTATATGCACAAGTTTAGTTTAGGCAACATTTATCTCTAGAGGTAATTTATGCTTCTTCGAATGTATATAAAATTCTGTCTTTCTTTCTTTTTATAAAACAATTCTCAGGGTGCCTGAGTGGCTCAGTCCGTTAACTGTCTGGCTCTTGATTTCGGTTCCAGTCATGATCTCTTAGTTTCTCGGGTTCGAGCCCCCATGGGGCTCTGCACTGACAAATTCTCCCTCTCTCTCTGCCCCTTCCCTGCTTTTACTCTCTCTGTCTTTCTCAAAAATAAATAATAAATTTAAAAAACCACAATTCTCCATAGGTCTCTTACATTTCTGCATGTTCTGTGAGCTCAGGCATTGGACCTCTTTGTTCTGGAGTGTATTTTCAAGGATGTTTGCATAGCAAACAATCTTAGAGGATGGAGACAGTGTCTTCTTCTGGAAAAAAAAAAAAGCAGGATTGTTTACTGTCCACTATCAGAGAGATAATGATTTAATTTGGGGCAGTGTTGAGCAGGCTTACCACCTGTTATAAAAGGTTTCTGGTGTGACAAAAACACGCTGTGTGTGCAGCCTCTATTTGCACTCCCACCCCCATGCAGGTACATGTATTTTGATTATGCTGTTAGATTATCCCTAGTTATATGCATTTGTCAAATTTGTTGACACTTAAAATGAATGCATTTAATTGCATGTAAATTGTCCCTGAATAAAATTGATCTTAAAATGTGGCACCCAGAACAGACTGGAAAAGAAAAGAGCATAATGCATTGGTTGATAACTCATTAGCATCAAGTAGAACTGGACTATTCTCTACTTTGTTATATGCTCTATATATTGAGTTCTGTGAATTTTATTAATAGACTACCCAAAATCTTTATTGGACAGTCACCATGTGCAGATACTGTGCTATGAGTGATATAAGAAGTAGATAGAGGGGCGCCTGGGTGGCTCAGTCAGTTAAGTGTCTGACTTTGGCTTAGGTCATGATCTCAAAGCTTGTGAGTTCAAGGGATGCATCGGGCTCTGTGCTGAGAGCTCAAGGCCTGGAGCTTGGTTTGGATTTTATGTCTCCCTCTCTTTGTCCCTCTGCTGCTCATGCCCTCTCTTCTTCAAAAATAAACAAACATTAAAAATAGAAGTAGATAGTGATGGTGTCAGCCTTTTAAAATACTCTTAAATTACCATAATAGAAATAGTACAAATATGTCATATGGAAATAGACAATATAGGTTTCAGGCACTATACTTTTCTGTCTCACTTATGAAGTTATAAATTCTCTGAATATCAGTAGCAGGTATTGGGAAATACAAATTAGTTTTTTAAAAAATGCTTTATTTTTTAAGTAATCTCTATACCTAACCTGGGGCTCAAAATTATGACCCCATGGTCAAGAGTCGCATGCTGTACTGACTGAGTTAGCCAAGCACCCCAATACAGACTACTTTTTAAGAGATTAATAATAATTGTTCAATGAAAGAAAAATAATTGCATTTAGGTAGTTTGGAATTAGAGGAAGTAACAGAAAATGTAAACTTTTAAGATTATTTGGTTTATATGGCTTTTGAGCCGTGACCCTTTCAGGAAAAAAACCATCTGAGATTCTGTTACTATGAATACTTTCAACTATATGCAACAAATATTATTCATATTATGTGGGCTTTGGGTCCGTGAGTAATAGCTGACATTACCTCTTGTACCCAAAACACATATTACGGATGTTTTACTAAAAATATGTTTTGTGCAATCACTTGTGTGCTGGGAAATAGATGCTGTCACTGGAGCAAAGGGAACTGGCTGTGGATGTCAGGGGACGAGCGATTCGCATCAGAACCTGTCACAGGAAAAACATGAAGGGTAAACTCTCTGCAGGATTCATTCTGCTTATGTTGCCTTCTTAGGAAGAAATTTTGATAACCATTTGTTTTCAATTAGGATATATGCGAATCTTAAGATGTTGAAAGTTTTTTTTTTTAAAGAGAGAGAGGTTTACCAAGAAACAGACTCTTTTTAAACTTTTTTTAAAAGTTTATTTTTTGAGAGAGAGGGAGAGGGAGACAGAGTGTGAACAGGGGAGGGGCAGAGAGAGAGAGGAAGACACAGAACTCAAAGCAGTCTCCAGGCTGTAGCTGTCAGCACAGAGCCCGATGTTGGGCTCGAACTCACGAACCGTGAGATCATGACCTGAGCTGAAGTAGGAAGCTCAACTGACGGAACCACCCAGACGCCTCAAGATTTTTACAGTTAAATTTATTTTTTTTGAGGAGATTTGTCTAATTCTGAATTCCCCTTTTGTTGGCAGTGAGATGATTTGAATGAGGAATAAAATCGGTGGTTTTCTAAGGCAGAAATGAAAAATACTTGACAGAAGTTTAAGAAACTTGAGATATAATTGACAAATAGTGTTGTATTAGTTTTAGGTGTACAGCACAATAATTTGTTTTATGCGTGTATTGCAAAATGATTACCTGAGTGAATTTAGTGAACGTTCATCATCACACGTGGTTACACATTTTGTTGTCCTATGATGAAAATTTTTAAGATCTACTCTCTTACCTTTCAAATATACAACACAGAATTGTTAATTATAGTTACCATGCTGTACGTTACATCTCTAGGTCTTATTTATCTTATAAATGGAAGTTTGTATCTTTTGACCACCTTCATCCATATCCCTCACCTCCTATCTGCCATCTCTGGCAACCACTAATATGTTCTCTATACCGAAGAGATTTTTTTTTTTTTTAAGATTCCACATATAAGTGAGATCATACAGTATTTGTCTTTCTCTGTCTGACTTATTTCATTTAGCATAATGCCTTCAAGTTCTATCTTTGTTGTTACAAATGGTGGGATTTCCTCCTTTTCTTTGGTGGAATAATATAAATATAAAGATAACCCTTGTGCAGTGTTTGTGGGACTTTAAGTAGGAATAGCCACTATAGAAAACAGTATGGGGGTTTCTCAAAAACTTAAAAATTGAAATTCCATATTATCTAGCAACTCCACTTGTGGAAACAAAATCACTAACTCAAAAAGATATCTGGACCCCCATGTTCACTGTAGCATTACTTACATTCATCAAGACATGGAAACAAAAAAAACCCTAAGCATCCATCAACAGATAAATGAGTAAAGAAAAAATATATATATACACACACACATATATACATACAGACAGACACAAAAATTCATATTATTCTGATTGTCATACACAATGTCAAATACACATAATTCCTTCTCCAGAATAATGACCTTGTAATTATAAATTGCATATGACCAAAGTAGCTTTCATATGTTTTGATAAAAGGCATTGGATAGGAGAGTATAAATACATTTAGCCTAGGCAATGACTGTAAGATTTAATAAATAAGTGTTGTCTTTCAGGGACTTGAAGTGGGCACTTGTAAATAAAGAGATTTTTTCACCTTGGTCTTTGAATGCTATAAGAAGTAGATATTCTACCTGGAAAGTCTAAGTTTCAAATATGTCTGATTGTGGTTGACAGAATTATGGCCTCTAAGAAGTTTCATAGTCCCTAAATCCTAGGACTATGGCTATCTTACCTTATATAGTAAAAAGGGAACTTTGCTGATATCATTAAGGTTACTAAGCATTTGATGTTGAAATAGGGAAAGTCTTGGATTTTCTATTAGATCCAATGTAAGCACATGAGCCCTTAATCCAGAAGTCAGAAGAGGAAGTTAGAGAGATACAAGAGAAGTCAGATTGATTTGACACTCTAGAAGGATTTGGAGCACTGCTGCTGGCTTTGAAGGAGGAGGCACAAGCCAAAGACAATGGGCACCTTCCAGGAGCTGGCAGCCAAGAAGGAAATGGGGACCATTGTGTCAGCATCCTGAATGAGCCTGGACATGGATTATCCCTCAGAGTATCAGGAAAAGAGTCCAGGCCAGCCAGCATCTTGATGAGATTTTAACCAAAGGACCCATCCGAGCCCTCCTAGAATTCTGACCCCAATAACTGTGAGATAATAAAAGAGTATTGTTTTAGTTTACTAAATTTGTGGTAATTTGTTATAGCAGCAACAGGAAGCAAATACACTGGCCACATGTGGAGGTTGGAAAGATGGCCCCTGGAGATGTCATGAAGAAGTTGCCTTCTAAGAATGAACTGGGTTTAAGAGAAGAGAGGGTGGCATACTTGGAATTTTCCTTTGGTAGTGTGTCAGTGTCAGAAGGTCAAGACATTTTGAGCATACAGTTTTGTGTATCTACTCTGAAACTGGTTGCCGGTTCAGTTTCTTGGACTCAAGAAAATTAAGCTTTAATTTTCCATAAGGAAAAAAAGAAACTTGAACTATTTCACAAAAATTCGCATAAGACACTGAAGTTATACATGCTAATTTTTTGTTTTGTTTTGTTTTTTAAAAAATTTTTAATGCTCATTTATTTTTGAGAGAGAGAGAGAGAGAGAGAGAGAGAGAATGAGACAGAGTGTGAGTGGGGAGGGGCAGAGAGAGAGGGAGACACAGAATCCAAATCAGGCTCCAGGCTCTGAGCTGTCAGCACAGAGCCCAACACAGGGCTTCAACCCACCAGCTGTGAAATCATGACCTGAGCCGAAGTTGGCTGCTCAACTGATCGGACCACCCAGATGCCCCTGTTTTGTTTTTATAGCACAGGTATCAGCATTTAGCAAAACAGTTAAGGTTATGTTCCTTACAAAAAGGTTTCTACTGAAGCATGCTGACACCCAGTGTGCAGACACCCAGTGGCCTGGGCAATGAAAAAGCTACTTCAAAGGCAACTTAATGTTTCTAGAATTTCCAATGAATCCATGGTATTCTTAGTAGCTTTAGAATTATAGTATTTTTGTGTGGCTGATTTTTACTTAAGTTTTATAATTTTCTCAGATAAAATATAATTACTGAACAAGATGATTTCATTTTTTTAATGTTTTATTTATTTCTGAGAGAGGGGGAGAGAGACAGCGTGAGCAGGGGAGGGTCATAGAGAGAGGGAGACACAGAATCAGAAGCAGCTCCAGGCTCTGAGCTAGCCGTCAGCCTGACACAGGGTTCAGACCCACAGACCGTGAGATCATGACCTGAGCCTAAATCAGACGCTTAACTCACTGAGCCACCCAGGTGTTCCTGAACAAGATGATTTCAAAATCTATATCTCCAAACCTTAAAATATATAACTGGAATACAGATTGGCATCTGTGCCCTAACTTATATTAAAAGGTGTTGGAATTCAGCATTACTTAAAAATTTTAAATATTGAAGCAATTACATACTTTGGTCTAAAAGGGCTTGTTTTGATTCAAAATTTTGTATTCCCTAAGGGTAATATACCTTAGCTTAAAGCTATTTATATGTTGAACTTAGGGCTACAGAAATTTCTTTTATGAAGTTAAGAGGCATTAAATAGATATTGAAAAACCCTATATAGTCCTGAGAAAAAGATCTTGAAGTCACATTTTGATTTCTATGGAAATCTGTAAATGATTAATGAAATCTTGGCTAGGTTGTGAGTTTATGTATGTAACCTTTCCTAATCCTTATTCTACTGTTGTAGGTTGCTTTTGCCAAAAGTTGCAAAATAAAAATTGTTTTTATGGACTAAGGCGCTTTCTAAAAATGTAGTTTCAAGTAAGAGATTTGGGATTATGGAGGGGGTTGGGGGGTGATTCCAGGGAAGAGGGTGAGCAGGGTAGAGACCCATAAGAGAGGCAGGGCTGTGAAGAGAGCATGGAGGGTCTGGGAAGCAGGGAGCACCCTGACTGTGTTGCAAAGCTTATGTTGAAAGAAATGAAAGCTAATAGTGGGGTCAGTTAGATTGTTAGGGTCAGTGCAAGAAACAGAAACCATCCTAGATAATCGAAGCAGTAAGGAATTTAATACAGGGAATTAGGTACTTACAAAATGTTGAGAAGGGAGGAAGAGCAGATACTAGGCTGGGCCTCCAGGAATGTTTTCAGAATAGTAGAGAACTAACCTACAGGGGAGGTATGGGCCGGAGGCCACATAAAAAGGCTGTGTTGAAGTCAAGATCATTACCTCTACTGTCACTGTGCTCTGGACACCTAGGAAACCAAAAAATGAATACTCGTAGCTGTGCATAGCTTCTGCCTTTGGGGATCCAGCTTAAGACATTGCTGCTTCTGCCAAATTGCCTTTCAATACCCAGGAATCTGGAAAAATAATTTCCAAGGTAATATTTGCTAGCAGACTGCCAAGAATTGATTGGATGATGACCTCTGGTTGGTTTCCACCCTTCAAATCTTGCCCACTGGCATAGCTTGTACTCAAAGCCTTAGGTCTACGGGACTCAGAGTAATAGTTTTAGCTTTCTGGTTTCTCTAACTATAAGACAAGTGGATAAGACTTTGTGAGCTGGTCCATAACTTCCACACATTTCTCAACTTCATGGAAGGCTGGGACCAAAACTAAGGAATCTAATTCAATCTTAGAAAGAAAAATATCTCACATATATTGAGTGCTTACCATATTCCATTAATACTTTAAACTACCTTTGTATATAGTATCTTGTTCATTTTTCTCAATAACCCTGTGAGAAATTATCCCCTACTTACAGATGAGGACACTGAGGCATGGAGAGGTTAACTTACTTGACCAGGGTCACAGAACCAGTAGTTTGAATTCATGATCGATGTTCTTTGATAACGTAACATGTTATATTGCTTCTTGAAGACAAAGTCAAGGTAGGATACCTGGAGGTGGTAATGCCTCAATTAAGTACTGAGCATGAATCGTGATTTTCCAGGTGAGAGAGAGAGGAAGAAGCTTTTTAGGGAAAGCTATGGAGCATGATTCATTCAGTAAATTTCTGGTGGTTTGGTTCAGCTGCCATGTGTGGCATGGGACAAAGTAGCAAAAGATGGCATTAGTGAGGCAAGGGTGGCCTAATGGGCCTCTGATTTCCTGCTAAGAGATTTGAATTTTAAACTAATCATATTTCCGGGGTGCCTGGGTGTCTCAGTGAGTTGAGCGTCTGACTTTGGCTCAGGTCATGATATCATGGTTTGTGTGAGTCCCACGTCCCACACTGACAGAGGTGTGGGTCTCTCAGAGAATTGTGGATCCTGCTTGGGATTCTCTTTCTGCCCCTCCTCCCTCTCAAAATGAGTAAATAAACTTCCCTAAAAAATAAATAAACATTAAAAAAAGAAAAAAACTCATCAGATTTTCATTTTATGATTACATCACAGAACATGAGTTAGATGGGTGTAAGAGAGTAGTTGCTTGGGAATTGACACTGTCTGGATGAGAAGGTGGAAGAATAAGGGGACACAAGTGGAATGCAGGTAGTAGGCTCACAGCTACATTGCGACCAAGGAAGTGGAGGAAACAGTGTGAGATTACCCCCAGATGTCTGGTGCTAGTACCATTCATTCTGTCACGGAGGGGAGGGGAGGTAGGGTGCATTTTGGACATGTTGAAATGGAAGTGCCTGTGAGACATGAATGGAAATGGTTGATAGATCCCTGACTCCAGCCACTGAAAGTGAAAAGTAGAACTGGAAACATTCTGACTGTAAACAGCTTCTGCTCTGGACAGCCCAGAAGGAAAACAAATCTCCAAACAATCTGTGGCCTAAGGAGAGGTTATTAGATTAGTGTTGTAAGGCATCCCTTGGACACTTTTCTCATTATGGACAAAAAGAGGTATTCATCATTCCTCTGGAGAGCTATGAAGACTAGACAGTCATTAGTTTTCAGCTGATAAGGGATGTGTGCCTTACATTCTTGGGGAACCTTTCTCTATACTCTTGTTTTGCTTGACTGAGAACTATTGTCTTGTAATGGACTTGGGGCAGCGCTCCTAAGTGTGTCACTCAGGGTTTTCTAAAAGAAGAGAATTTCTCCCCACTCCCCTACATTGCCATAAAATAGTATTAGGGGGGTAGATACCTAGTGTTTTGTTGACCCCTTTAAGAACTAGAAAGAATTTGCATTTAGCTGCTGGTAATAGAGAACCGACTACAGTGACGTAAACACATGAGTATTTCTTCTTTCATGTAAAAAAGCCCAGAAATGTTTATTCTAGTGCTGGTGAGGTAGTTTTATGTAGTCTTCAAGGGCCCACTTTCCTTGACCATTTTCAATGCACATTAGCACATGGCTTTCTTCTGGAAGAAGAAAAGTCTCTTCTATAAGAACAAAAAGCCTCTGTCACAGAATGATCCCAAGGATTGATGGTCCTTGCAGTTAGGCACTGATGAATCAGAGACTGAGAAAGACTGAGAAAACAAGAAATGTAAATTTGTAACAAAAAGTAAACAATAATTTTCTTTTATTTGATAACTCCTTTGTGACTAAAAATTAAGTTATTACCCAAACAGTCTGTGGACACATGTCCACAAGTGGGCTTTATGGGTCTTTTGAAACTCTTGGAACTTTTTGGAAATTTCTGTCTATAGCAAATAATTTTGGGGGCACCTGGGTGGCTCAGTTGCTTAAGCATCTGACTACGGCTCAGGTCATGATCTCGTGGTTCGTGAGTTTGAGCCCTGCGTCAGGCTCTGTACTGACAGCTCAGAGCCTGGAGCCTTCAGATTCTGTATCTCCCTCTCTCTCCTACCCTCCCCTGCTCTCTCTCTCTCTCTCTCTCTCTCCCTCTCTCTCTCTCAGAAATAAATAAAAACATAAAAAATATATAGCAAATAATTTTCTAGGGAGAGAGTCCACAGTTTCTAAGACTCTTTTTTTTATTAAAAATATTTTTTTTCCTTAATGTTTATTTATTTTTGAGAGACAGAGCAAGAGTGGGGGAGGGAGAGAGAGAGAGGGAGACACAGAATCTGGAGCAGGCTCAGGCTCTGAGCTGTCAGCACAGAGCCCGATGTGGAGCTTGAATACATGAACCACAAGATCATGACCTGAGGTGAAGTCAGACACTCAACCAACTGAGCCACCCAGGCGCCCTAATGTTTCTCAGATTCGTAAAACCATCAAGGCAAACTAAAAGGGTAAGAACTACTTTCCTAGGGGCGCCTAGGTGGCTCAGTCAGTTGAGCGTCCGACTTTGGCTCAGGTCATGACCACACGGTTCATGGGTTCAAGCCCCGCATCGGGCTCTGTGCTGACAGCTCAGAGCCTGGAGCCTGTCTTCAGATTCTGTGTCTCCCTCTTTCTCTGACCCTCCCCTGCTCATGCTCTCTCTCTCTCTCTCTCTCTCTCTCTCAAAAATAAATAAAAACATTTAAAAAAAAGAACTACTTTCCTAGAACATAAAATCCAAGCAACTTCATAAGCCTAGTTGGATCCAAAATATTTTTTCCTGTCCCACCTCGTATGTCAATGATTCAGCACAGAAAACAATGCATTTTGATTATGGCATATAATTCAGTTGTCTCTCAGTCTAAAATTCCCTCTGCCAATTTTCAATTTAGTAAATGCCTATTAAGCCCTAGGAAATAGTCAAAATATCATCATTCCTGGAAAACCTTCCTTATCTCATTACATAGAATTGTCTTCTCTTCTGGGATTTTATAGTCGAGATAAAGCCTAAGATAACAGCATTAGAGCTGAAGCTGCCACAAGTAGAAAGCTGGATGGAGAAGTTATGGGGTTAGATGTGGAACGGATGGAAATGAAATGAGGTATGCATGCAGAATACGGTTTGTCATTTGGGGGTGTAGGACTCTGGCTTCTAAGAGAATGGGAACGGGTGTGGCTTATGTGGCTGAAACCTGCCAGCCTGATATATTTTTAATGCCATCTGGGTATTCTCTTTTTTTTTAAGCATTATTTTTTTAGTGTTTATTTATTTATTTTGAGAGAGAGAGGGGGAGAGAATGAATATGAACAGGAGAGGGTCAGAGAGAGGGCGAGAGAGAATCCTAAGCCGTCAGTGCAGTCTGAATCAGGGCTTGATCCCATGAACCTTGAGATTCTGACCTGAGCCAAATCAGTATACTGGTCTTCCTTCCTTCCTTCCTTCCTTCCTTCCTTCCTTCCTTCCTTCCTTCCTTCCTTCCTTCCTTCCTTCCTTCCTTCCTTCCTTCCTTCCTTCCTTCCTTCCTTCCTCCCTCCCTCCCTCCCTTCCTTCCTCCCTTCCTCCCTCCCTTCCTCCCTCCCTCCCTTCCTCCCTCCCTCCCTTCCTCCCTTCCTCCCTTCCTCCCTTCCTTCCTTCAACAGGCCATTCTTGATCCATTCTACCAAGACCTTATACTTGAAATAATGAAAAATAATATTTTATTATGCAAACACATGGTTTAATTCCATTTAATAAAACTGTAATTATGTTCAAGATTCTGTTCTCAACACCACAAGAGAGACAAAGATCATAAAATGCAATACTTTTTAAAGACGCTTAGAGTGTGATAGAGAGCTTTGAGCAAGTATGTAATATAATACCAGATAGAATGCAATGGTCATTAGAAGAAAGCCCAAATAAAGTAAAATGGGATTGCAATAGTAAAACACTTCATATTTTAGAGCAGGGATCATGACATTTTTATGGAGAAAGTGATAAATGAGATAGACTTTCAAGAATGAGCCAGATTTCCAGGAGTATAATGTTACAGAAAATGATCCAGTGTAAGCAGGAGGAGAGAGAGAAAAAAAGGGTTTTTAAAACCAACCGTGATCATGCAGCTGGATGATCACTACAGAGTATGGGTGGAGGAAGAGTAGACTCAAGTCTTGAAAACTTGACTGATTCATATTTTGGAGGAGCTTGAATAAGACTGAGGAGTTTGTACATAATCTGAGAAGTTGTAATTAAAAGAAAAGTAAGTAGCAGACACTTGTCTTTCATTGTGGCCACCTAGTTACTTGGACCCTTTTCTCTCTGGGAAATTCTCTTCCTTATGGGTCTCAGTGAAGGGCAAAGGCTTAGAGCTCACATAAGTGTTAAATATTTGCTTTTTCATGATCTCTTACAGTGCAGGCTGTTATGTGACTCAGACTCCACCACACCACACCAGGCTTTGTCTCAGAAACTAGTACCATAGAAAAGGTCAGAAGCTCCCTTTCATCTGGCGGGAGCAGTAGCAAGCCTGCCAGAAATGACAGAGGTAGTGGACGAGATACAAATGAGCTTCTGGGGCACAAGCTGGCGTGATGTGAAGGCAGCAGTCTGGGGTCAGGGTGGCAGTGCTGTTTCCTGCGCAGACAGTTCTGTGGAAGTTATGCATTGCTGTTGGTGGCTTTGCTTCAAGTCCTTTTATTTTTTTTATTAAAAAAATTTTTTTGAGCGAGAGTGCTCATGTGAGCACACACATGAGCGAGAGAGGGGCAGAGGGAGAGGGAGTGAGAGACTCATAAGCAGGCTCATGTCCAGCACAGAGCCCGATGTGGGGCTCTATCTCAGGACTGTGAGATCACCACCATGAGATCACAATTGTGAGATCATGACCAGAGCTGAAATCAAGGGTTGGAGGCTCAACGGCCTGAGCTGCCCAGGCTCACTTCAAATCCTCTTAAAGTTTTAATCAACTCACCAATATTCCTTACAAATGTTTCATTATAGAACATTTCAAGCATGCAAAAATAGAGATCTGATTTAGATTTGATTTTTGGCAAGAATACTTTATAGGTGGTACCTCTGATTACAACAAGTCAGGAAGCATAAGATGATGGGTAGTTTTCTCTTTTTGTACTGTTATGATCAATCAAGTGGGTTTAGGTGTTATCAACCTGATCCATCTAGAGTAAGGTTCTGATTGGCCTTTTTCCTGGTAGCACTGTTGGCATTAGATATTGGCATGGCATGAATAGGAAATTAAGACTATCCTAGGGAAGATTTATGGGACGGATTTATTTCTGTTCATCACATTTTTTTCTAAGATAATTCCCTTCATTTCTTTGGCTTCAGAACTTGTGGCCCTTCTTCTGTTGTTAAGTGACTCTTCAAATGTCAGAATGAGCAATCTTCCTTAGAAATTTATAGCTGACAATACTGTATTATATACTTTAAGTATTAATACCCTCTAGATCCATCCTTGTTATTGCAAATAGCAAGATTTCATTCTTTTTTATGGCTAAGTAATATTCCTTTTTGTGTATATACCACTTTTCTTTATTCATTCATCAATCGATGTACACTTGGGCTGTTTCCATAGTTTGGTTATTGTAGATAATGCTAAAATAGGGGCACCTGAGTGGTTCAGTCATTTGACCCCTTGACTCATTGGCTCAGGTCATGGTCCTGGGGCCATGGGATCGTGTCCTTTGTTGGGATTTGTACTGAGGATGGAGCCTGCAGAAGATTCTCTCTCACTCCCCTTCTGCCCCTCTCCCTTGCTTGTGCTGTCTCTCTAAAAAAATATTAAGTAACATTGCAATAAACATAGGTTCATGTATCTTTCTGAATTAATGCTTTTGTATTCTTTGGGTCAATACCCAGTAGTGTGACTACTGGATCATATGGTACTTCTATTTTTAACATTTGAGGAGTCTGCATACAGTGAATGCACCAGTTCACATTCTCACCAACAGTGCAATAGGGCTCCTTTTTCCTCCACTTCCTCACCAACACTTCCTGTTTCTTGTATTTTTCATTTTAGCCACTCTGGTACATGTGAGGTGATATCTCATGGTGGTTTTGATTTCCCTGATGATGAGTGATGCTGGGTATCTTATTATGTGTCCTTCTGGGTGTCTCATCTGTTGGCCTTCCGGGTGTCTCCTTTGGAGAAATGTCTGTTCATGTCTTCTGCCCATTTTCTAAATTGTGTTGTTTGGAGGCTGTTGAGTTGTATAAGTTCTTTTTACATTTTGGGAACTAACCCTTTATTGGATGTGTCATTTGCAAATGTCTTCTCCCATTCAATAGGTTGTTTTTTAGTTTTGTTGACTGTTGCCTTTGCTGTGCAGAAGCCTTTTATTTTAATGTGATCCCAGTAGTTTATTTTCGCTGCTGTTTCCCTTGCCTCAGGAAACATAATCTAGAAAAATGTTACTATGGCTCATGTCATAGAAATTACTGCTTGTGCTCTCTTCTAGGATTTTTATAGTTTCAGGTCTCACATTTAGGTCTTTAATCCGTTTTGAGTTTATTTTTGTGTATGGTGAAAGAAAGTGATTCAATTTCATTCTTTTGCATGTAGCTGTCCAGTTCCCAACACCATTTGTTGAAGAGACTATCTTTTTCCCATTGCATATTCTTGCTTCGTTTGTCAAAGATTAATTGACCATATAATCATGGGTTTATTTCTGGTCTCTCTATACTTTTGATATAGAGATTTCTTAAAATAAATAAATAAAATAATAAAAAGAAAGTTTGAATTCTTTTTAATTCGCTCTATAGAACAACCCTCTTTCCAGTCACTGCCATGAGCCCAATAACCCTACACCAATTCTTATTTCTAGTCTGGGGTCTGCTGAACCTTGTTAACACAGTATTAGGCCAACAAATATTGAAGGTTCCATCTAGCTCTACATTGCACGATAATGTCCTAAAGGCATATCACATTGTGCTTTAGGTGGGGCTAATAAATACAAACAATTAATGAGAGTGCAAGGTAACAATCCTATCTGTAGCTGAAGGAGCACAAAGAGGAAGGAAGATATCAGGGAATGATTACTAGAATCATGGCCCTGGAGCTGGGATGTGAAGGAGTAGGATTGGCTGGGTGGATCCGGAGTAACGGGTAATCCTCAGGAGAGAGAACCACAGTAGTGTCTTTTGGGGAAGAACGTTTTCTGCTCTGATTCTGTTGGGTCTTTGCCAATTTTTTTTTTTTTACTCCTTTTTTTGCTTTTGCTTTCATCAATTACTTTACACTTTATGACATCTTCTCACAAATGAATTAGTGCTGTAAACAAAGCAATTTATTGCCTGACCACTGAGCCCAATACAATTCAGTCTAATTGATTAACATGGATATTTGGTTTTTCTCAATGTACAAATCAAAACCACACTGAGATACCACCTCACGCCAGTCAGAGTGGCTAAAATGAGCAAATCAGAGAACTCTAGATGCTGGCGAGGATGTGGAGAAACGGGCACCCTCCTACACTGTTGGTGGGAATGTAAACTGGTGCAACCCTTCTGGAAAACAGTGTAGAGGTTCCTCAAAAAATTAACAATAGAACTCCCCTATGACCCAGCAAGAGCACTGCTAGGAATTTACCCAAGGGATACAGAAATGCTGATGCGTAGGGACACATGTACCTCAATGTTCATAGCAGCACTCTCAACAATAGCCAAATCAGGGAAAGAGCCTAAATGTCCATCAACTGATGAATGGATCAAGAAGATGTAGTATATTTATACAATGAAATACTGCATGGCGATGAGAAAGAATGAAATCTGGCCATGTGTAGCAACATGGATGGACCTTGAGGGTGTTATGCTGAGCGAAATAAGTCAGGCAGAGAAGGACAGATACCATATGTTTGCACGTATAGGTGGATTAGGAGGAACTTAATGGAGGACAATGCAGGAGAAGAAGGAGAAAAATAATTGAGGAGAGGGAGGGAGACAAACCATGAGAGACTCCTGAACGCTGAGAACAAAGTAAGGGCTGATGAGAGTGGGGGAGAGGGGAAGGTGGGTGATGCGCATGGAGGAGGGCACTTGTGGGGATAAGCACTGAGTGTTATATGTAAACTAACTTGACAATAAACTATTTAAGAGAAAAAAAAATGAAATTTTCTCTTCTTTTATTTTTTAAAGGATTTTATTTTTTAAAGTAATCTTCACATCCAATGTGGGGCCTGAACTCACAACCCTGAGATCCAGAGTCACATGCTCCACTGACGGAGCCAGCCAGATGCCCCCAAAATTAAATTTTTAATCTGATTTACTGTTCTCAGAACTTTTCATAGGAAAAAAACTAGTGCCTTAAGCTCCTTGGAGTGTGAATAAGCCCATTAAAATTAATTGCATGGTAATGCTTTCCCTAATGAGTCCTATTTATATTCTTCTCTCATCATATTTGTTTCTTATTAAATTAACTTTATTTCATTTGTCACTTCCAGTTATGAAAAAATGGAGCTCATTCCTTGCTCCTTTTAAAGGAAAATGTCTGGATTTCCTTATTGTAGCATAAGATTCAGTCTAAAGTGAATACCTTAGCCTAGAAGCCAAGGTTTCTACTTCTATAACTATCAGAGATACTTTGTTAAACATCGTTTGCATCTACTGTCACCAAGTCAGAGTTAGAATGTATACAACACAGAATGGAAAATTACATCAAGGTAACAAAAACCCAGTCCCATTTCAATTTTGCATCAGATTTCAATTAATAGTTTGTGCAGTTACATAAACCTCTGTGTTGTAGTCTATTATTTTCACATCATTCCTGTTTTGTTTGTGGGAATGGTAGAGAGTTAATGCATTTTCAAAAGACTTAGTTTATTCTTTTAATCTCTGCTGTATTTTTGAAAACATAATTACTTAACTAGGTGAATTTTGTGCCCTGGGATCAAGTAATAGTTTGCTGTTATAAATTATTGCTTGGCAGAAAACTTATGAAGGAAATTGAAGAAGACACAAAGAAATGGAAAAACATTCCATGCTCATGGATTGGAAGAATAAATATAGTTAAAATGTCATTACTACCCAAAGCAATCTACACATTTAATGCAATCAAAATTGCACCAGCATACTTCTCAAAACTAGAACAAACTATTCTAAAATTTGTATGGAATCACAAAAGACCACGAATAGCCAAAGTAATATTGAGGAAGAAAACCAAAATGGGAGGCATTACCATCCCAGACTTTAGCCTCTACTACAAAGCTGTCATCATCAAGACAGTATGATATTGGCACAAAAACAGACACATAGACCAATGGAATAGAATAGAGAACTCAGAATTGGAGCCAAAAGTCCAATTGAACCCAACTAATCTTTGACAAAGCAGGAAAGATTATCCAATGGAAAAAAGACAGCCTCTTTAACAGATGGTGCTGGGAGAACTGGACAGCAACATGCAGAAGAATGAAACTAGATCATTGTCTCACACCATGTACAAAAATAAACTCAAAATGGATTAAGGACCTGAACGTGAGACAGGAAACCATCAAAACCCTAGAGGAGAAAGCAGGAAACAACCTCCTTGACCTCCACCGCAGCAACTTCTTACTTGACACATCTCCAAAAGCAAAAGAATCAAGAGCAAAAATAAACAAATGGGACCTCATCAAGATTAAAGGCTTCTGCACAGCAAAGGAGACAATCCATAAAACTAAGAGGCAACCAACGGAATGGGAAAAGATAGTTGCAAATGACATCAGATAAAGGATTAATATCCAAAATCTATAAGGAACTCACCAAGCTCCACACCTGAAAAACAAACAACCCAGTGAAGAAATGGGCAGAAGATATGAACGGACACTTCTCCAAAGAGGACATCCAGATGGCCAACAGACACATGAAACGATGCTCAGCATCCCTCCTCATCAGGGAAATACAAATCAAAACCACACTGAGATACCACCTCACACCAGCCAGAGTGGCTAAAATGAGCAAATCAGAGAACTCTAGATGCTGGCGAGGATGTGGAGAAACGGGCATCCTTCTACACTGTTGGTGGGAATGTAAACTGGTGCAGCCCCTCTGGAAAACAGTGTGGAGGTTCCTCAAAAAATTAACAATAGAACTCCCCTATGACCCAGCAATAGCACTGCTAGGAATTTACCCAAGGGATA